>NW_026600211.1:2410238-2645074 GCF_029448725.1 Salvelinus fontinalis | reverse complement strand
AGACAGGTGTGTTATGTTTATTACAGTGTGTCTACAGACAGGTGTGTTATGTTTATTACAGTGTGTCTCCAGACAGGTGTGTTATGTTTATTACAGTGTGTCTACAGACAGGTGTGTTATGTTTATTACAGTGTGTCTACAGACAGGTGTGTTATGTTTATTACAGTGTGTCTCCAGACAGGTGTGTTATGTTTATTACAGTGTGTCTCCAGACAGGTGTGTTATGTTTATTACAGTGTGTCTACAGACAGGTGTGTTATGTTTATTACAGTGTGTCTACAGACAGGTGTGTTATGTTTATTACAGTGTGTCTCCAGACAGGTGTGTTATGTTTATTACAGTGTGTCTACAGACAGGTGTGTTATGTTTATTACAGTGTGTCTACAGACAGGTGTGTTATGTTTATTACAGTGTGTCTACAGACAGGTGTGTTATGTTTATTACAGTGTGTCTACAGACAGGTGTGTTATGTTTATTACAGTGTGTCTCCAGACAGGTGTGTTATGTTTATTACAGTGTGTCTACAGACAGGTGTGTTATGTTTATTACAGTGTGTCCAGACAGGTGTGTTATGTTTATTACAGTGTGTCCAGACAGGTGTGTTATGTTTATTACAGTGTGTCTACAGACAGGTGTGTATGTTTATTACAGTGTGTCTCCAGACAGGTGTGTTATGTTTATTACAGTGTGTCTACAGACAGGTGTGTATGTTTATTACAGTGTGTCTACAGACAGGTGTGTTATTTCTATTACAGTGTGACTCCAGACAGGTGTGTTATGTTTATTACAGTGTGTCTCCAGACAGGTGTGTTATGTTTATTACAGTGTGTCTCCAGACAGGTTTGTTATGTTTATTACAGTGTCCTACAGACAGGTGTGTTATGTTTATTACAGTGTGTCTACAGACAGGTGTGTTATGTTTATTACAGTGTGTCTACAGACAGGTGTGTTATGTTTATTACAGTGTGTCTACAGACAGGTGTGTATGTTTATTACAGTGTGTCCAGACAGGTGTGTTATGTTTATTACAGTGTGTATACAGACAGGTGTGTTATGTTTATTACAGTGTGTCTCCAGACAGGTGTGTTATGTTTATTACAGTGTGTCCAGACAGGTGTGTTATGTTTATTACAGTGTGTCTACAGACAGGTGTGTTATGTTTATTACAGTGTGTCTCCAGACAGGTGTGTATGTTTATTACAGTGTGTCCAGACAGGTGTGTTATGTTTATTACAGTGTGTCTCCAGACAGGTGTGTTATGTTTATTACAGTGTGTATACAGACAGGTGTGTTATGTTTATTACAGTGTGTCTCCAGACAGGTGTGTTATGTTTATTACAGTGTGTCTACAGACAGGTGTGTTATGTTTATTACAGTGTGTCTACAGACAGGTGTGTTATGTTTATTACAGTGTGTCCAGACAGGTGTGTTATGTTTATTACAGTGTGTCTACAGACAGGTGTGTTATGTTTATTACAGTGTGTCTACAGACAGGTGTGTTATGTTTATTACAGTGTGTCTACAGACAGGTGTGTTATGTTTATTACAGTGTGTCTCCAGACAGGTGTGTTATGTTTATTACAGTGTGTCTCCAGACAGGTGTGTTATGTTTATTACAGTGTGTCTCCAGACAGGTGTGTTATGTTTATTACAGTGTGTCTACAGACAGGTGTGTTATGTTTATTACAGTGTGTCTCCAGACAGGTGTGTTATGTTTATTACAGTGTGTCTACAGACAGGTGTGTTATGTTTATTACAGTGTGTCTACAGACAGGTGTGTATGTTTATTACAGTGTGACTCCAGACAGGTGTGTTATGTTTATTACAGTGTGTCTACAGACAGGTGTGTATGTTTATTACAGTGTGTCTACAGACAGGTGTGTTATGTTCTATTACAGTGTGACTCCAGACAGGTGTGTTATGTTTATTACAGTGTGTCTACAGACAGGTGTGTTATTTCTATTACAGTGTGACTCCAGACAGGTGTGTTATGTTTATTACAGTGTGTCTCCAGACAGGTGTGTTATGTTTATTACAGTGTGTCTACAGACAGGTGTGTTATGTTTATTACAGTGTGTCTCCAGACAGGTGTGTTATGTTTATCACAGTGTGTCCAGACAGGTGTGTTATGTTTATTACAGTGTGTCTACAGACAGGTGTGTTATGTTTATTACAGTGTGTCTACAGACAGGTGTGTTATGTTTATTACAGTGTGTCTACAGACAGGTGTGTTATGTTTATTACAGTGTGTCTACAGACAGGTGTGTATGTTTATTACAGTGTGTCCAGACAGGTGTGTTATGTTTATTACAGTGTGTATACAGACAGGTGTGTTATGTTTATTACAGTGTGTCTACAGACAGGTGTGTTATGTTTATTACAGTGTGTCTACAGACAGGTGTGTTATGTTTATTACAGTGTGTCTCCAGACAGGTGTGTTATGTTTATTACAGTGTGTCTCCAGACAGGTGTGTTATGTTTATTACAGTGTGTCTCCAGACAGGTGTGTTATGTTTATTACAGTGTGTCTACAGACAGGTGTGTTATGTTTATTACAGTGTGTCTCCAGACAGGTGTGTTATGTTTATTACAGTGTGTCTACAGACAGGTGTGTTATGTTTATTACAGTGTGTCTACAGACAGGTGTGTATGTTTATTACAGTGTGACTCCAGACAGGTGTGTTATGTTTATTACAGTGTGTCTACAGACAGGTGTGTATGTTTATTACAGTGTGTCTACAGACAGGTGTGTTATTTCTATTACAGTGTGACTCCAGACAGGTGTGTTATGTTTATTACAGTGTGTCTACAGACAGGTGTGTTATTTCTATTACAGTGTGACTCCAGACAGGTGTGTTATGTTTATTACAGTGTGTCTCCAGACAGGTGTGTTATGTTTATTACAGTGTGTCTACAGACAGGTGTGTTATGTTTATTACAGTGTGTCTCCAGACAGGTGTGTTATGTTTATCACAGTGTGTCCAGACAGGTGTGTTATGTTTATTACAGTGTGTCTACAGACAGGTGTGTTATGTTTATTACAGTGTGTCTACAGACAGGTGTGTTATGTTTATTACAGTGTGTCTACAGACAGGTGTGTTATGTTTATTACAGTGTGTCTACAGACAGGTGTGTATGTTTATTACAGTGTGTCTACAGACAGGTGTGTATGTTTATTACAGTGTGTCTACAGACAGGTGTGTTATGTTTATTACAGTGTGACTCCAGACAGGTGTGTTATGTTTATTACAGTGTGTCTACAGACAGGTGTGTATGTTTATTACAGTGTGTCTACAGACAGGTGTGTTATTTCTATTACAGTGTGACTCCAGACAGGTGTGTTATGTTTATTACAGTGTGTCTACAGACAGGTGTGTTATTTCTATTACAGTGTGACTCCAGACAGGTGTGTTATGTTTATTACAGTGTGTCTACAGACAGGTGTGTATGTTTATTACAGTGTGTCTACAGACAGGTGTGTTATTTCTATTACAGTGTGACTCCAGACAGGTGTGTTATGTTTATTACAGTGTGTCTACAGACAGGTGTGTTATGTTTATTACAGTGTGTCTCCAGACAGGTGTGTTATGTTTATTACAGTGTGTCTACAGACAGGTGTGTTATTTCTATTACAGTGTGACTCCAGACAGGTGTGTTATGTTTATTACAGTGTGTCTCCAGACAGGTGTGTTATTTCTATTACAGTGTGACTCCAGACAGGTGTGTTATGTTTATTACAGTGTGACTCCAGACAGGTGTGTTATGTTTATTACAGTGTGTCTACAGACAGGTGTGTATGTTTATTACAGTGTGTCTCCAGACAGGTGTGTTATGTTTATTACAGTGTGTCTACAGACAGGTGTGTATGTTTATTACAGTGTGTCTACAGACAGGTGTGTTATTTCTATTACAGTGTGACTCCAGACAGGTGTGTTATGTTTATTACAGTGTGTCTACAGACAGGTGTGTTATTTCTATTACAGTGTGACTCCAGACAGGTGTGTTATGTTTATTACAGTGTGTCTACAGACAGGTGTGTTATTTCTATTACAGTGTGACTCCAGACAGGTGTGTTATGTTTATTACAGTGTGTCTACAGACAGGTGTGTTATGTTTATTACATTGTGTCTACAGACAGGTGTGTTATGTTTATTACATTGTGTCTCCAGACAGGTGTGTTATGTTTATTACAGTGTGTCTACAGACAGGTGTGTTATGTTTATTACAGTGTGTCTACAGACAGGTGTGTTATGTTTATTACAGTTTGTCTCCAGACAGGTGTGTTATGTTTATTACAGTGTGTCCAGACAGGTGTGTTATGTTTATTACAGTGTGTCTACAGACAGGTGTGTATGTTTATTACAGTGTGTCTCCAGACAGGTGTGTTATGTTTATTACAGTGTGTCTACAGACAGGTGTGTTATGTTTATTACAGTGTGTCTCCAGACAGGTGTGTTATGTTTATTACAGTGTGTCTCCAGACAGGTGTGTATGTTTATTACAGTGTGTCTCCAGACAGGTGTGTTATGTTTATTACAGTGTGTATACAGACAGGTGTGTTATGTTTATTACAGTGTGTCTACAGACAGGTGTGTTATGTTTATTACAGTGTGTATACAGACAGGTGTGTTATGTTTATTACAGTGTGTCTCCAGACAGGTGTGTTATGTTTATTACAGTGTATCTACAGACAGGTGTGTTATGTTTATTACAGTGTGTCTACAGACAGGTGTGTTATGTTTATTACAGTGTGTCTACAGACAGGTGTGTATGTTTATTACAGTGTGTCTACAGACAGGTGTGTTATTTCTATTACAGTGTGACTCCAGACAGGTGTGTTATGTTTATTACAGTGTGTCTCCAGACAGGTGTGTTATGTTTATTACATTGTGTCTACAGACAGGTGTGTTATGTTTATTACAGTGTGTCTCCAGACAGGTGTGTTATGTTTATTACAGTGTGTCTACAGACAGGTGTGTATGTTTATTACAGTGTGTCTACAGACAGGTGTGTTATGTTTATTACAGTGTGTATACAGACAGGTGTGTTATGTTTATTACAGTGTGTCTACAGTCAGGTGTGTTATGTTTATTACAGTGTGTCCAGACAGGTGTGTATGTTTATTACAGTGTGTCTACAGACAGGTGTGTTATTTCTATTACAGTGTGACTCCAGACAGGTGTGTTATGTTTATTACAGTGTGTCTCCAGACAGGTGTGTTATGTTTATTACAGTGTGTCTCCAGACAGGTGTGTTATGTTTATTACAGTGTGTCCAGACAGGTGTGTTATGTTTATTACAGTGTGTCTACAGACAGGTGTGTTATGTTTATTACAGTGTGTCTCCAGACAGGTGTGTTATGTTTATTACAGTGTGTCTACAGACAGGTGTGTTATGTTTATTACAGTGTGTATACAGACAGGTGTGTTATGTTTATTACAGTGTGTCTACAGACAGGTGTGTTATGTTTATTACAGTGTGTATACAGACAGGTGTGTTATGTTTATTACAGTGTGTCTACAGACAGGTGTGTTATGTTTATTACAGTGTGTATACAGACAGGTGTGTTATGTTTATTACAGTGTGTCTACAGACAGGTGTGTTATGTTTATTACAGTGTGTCTACAGACAGGTGTGTTATGTTTATTACAGTGTGTATACAGACAGGTGTGTTATGTTTATTACAGTGTGTCTACAGACAGGTGTGTTATGTTTATTACAGTGTGTCTCCAGACAGGTGTGTTATGTTTAGTACAGTGTATCTACAGACAGGTGTGTTATGTTTATTACAGTGTGTCTACAGACAGGTGTGTTATGTTTATTACATTGTGTCTCCAGACAGGTGTGTTATGTTTATTACAGTGTGTATACAGACAGGTGTGTTATGTTTATTACAGTGTGTCTACAGACAGGTGTGTATGTTTATTACAGTGTGTCTCCAGACAGGTGTGTTATGTTTATTACAGTGTGTCTACAGACAGGTGTGTTATGTTTATTACAGTGTATCTACAGACAGGTGTGTTATGTTTATTACAGTGTGTCTCCAGACAGGTGTGTTATGTTTATTACGGTGTGTCTCCAGACAGGTGTGTTATGTTTATTACAGTGTGTCTCCAGACAGGTGTGTTATGTTTATTACAGTGTGTCTCCAGACAGGTGTGTTATGTTTATTACAGTGTGTCTACAGACAGGTGTGTTATGTTTATTACGGTGTGTCTCCAGACAGGTGTGTTATGTTTATTACAGTGTGTCTCCAGACAGGTGTGTTATGTTTATTACAGTGTGTCTACAGACAGGTGTGTTATGTTTATTACGGTGTGTCTCCAGACAGGTGTGTTATGTTTATTACAGTGTGTCTCCAGACAGGTGTGTTATGTTTATTACAGTGTGTACAGACAGGTGTGTTATGTTTATTACAGTGTGACTCCAGACAGGTGTGTTATGTTTATTACAGTGTGTCTACAGACAGGTGTGTATGTTTATTACAGTGTGTCTACAGACAGGTGTGTTATTTCTATTACAGTGTGACTCCAGACAGGTGTGTTATGTTTATTACAGTGTGTCTCCAGACAGGTGTGTTATGTTTATTACAGTGTGTATACAGACAGGTGTGTTATGTTTATTACAGTGTGTCTACAGACAGGTGTGTATGTTTATTACAGTGTGTCCAGACAGGTGTGTTATGTTTATTACAGTGTGTCTCCAGACAGGTGTGTATGTTTATTACAGTGTGTCCAGACAGGTGTGTTATGTTTATTACATTGTGTCTACAGACAGGTGTGTTATGTTTATTACAGTGTGTATACAGACAGGTGTGTTATGTTTATTACAGTGTGTCTCCAGACAGGTGTGTTATGTTTATTACAGTGTGTATACAGACAGGTGTGTTATGTTTATTACAGTGTGTCTACAGACAGGTGTGTATGTTTATTACAGTGTGTCTCCAGACAGGTGTGTTATGTTTATTACAGTGTGTCTCCAGACAGGTGTGTTATGTTTATTACAGTGTGTCTACAGACAGGTGTGTATGTTTATTACAGTGTGTCTACAGACAGGTGTGTTATTTCTATTACAGTGTGACTCCAGACAGGTGTGTTATGTTTATTACAGTGTGTCTCCAGACAGGTGTGTTATTTCTATTACAGTGTGACTCCAGACAGGTGTGTTATGTTTATTACAGTGTGTCTACAGACAGGTGTGTATGTTTATTACAGTGTGTCTACAGACAGGTGTGTTATTTCTATTACAGTGTGACTCCAGACAGGTGTGTTATGTTTATTACAGTGTGTCTACAGACAGGTGTGTTATTTCTATTACAGTGTGACTCCAGACAGGTGTGTTATGTTTATTACAGTGTGTCTACAGACAGGTGTGTATGTTTATTACAGTGTGTCTACAGACAGGTGTGTTATTTCTATTACAGTGTGACTCCAGACAGGTGTGTTATGTTTATTACAGTGTGTCTCCAGACAGGTGTGTTATTTCTATTACAGTGTGACTCCAGACAGGTGTGTTATGTTTATTACAGTGTGACTCCAGACAGGTGTGTTATGTTTATTACAGTGTGTCTACAGACAGGTGTGTATGTTTATTACAGTGTGTCTCCAGACAGGTGTGTTATGTTTATTACAGTGTGTCCAGACAGGTGTGTTATGTTTATTACAGTGTGTCTCCAGACAGGTGTGTTATGTTTATTACATTGTGTCTACAGACAGGTGTGTTATGTTTATTACAGTGTGTATACAGACAGGTGTGTTATGTTTATTACAGTGTGTCTCCAGACAGGTGTGTTATGTTTATTACAGTGTGTCTACAGACAGGTGTGTATGTTTATTACAGTGTGTCTACAGACAGGTGTGTTATTTCTATTACAGTGTGACTCCAGACAGGTGTGTTATGTTTATTACAGTGTGTCTACAGACAGGTGTGTTATTTCTATTACAGTGTGACTCCAGACAGGTGTGTTATGTTTATTACAGTGTGTCTACAGACAGGTGTGTTATTTCTATTACAGTGTGACTCCAGACAGGTGTGTTATGTTTATTACAGTGTGTCTACAGACAGGTGTGTTATGTTTATTACATTGTGTCTACAGACAGGTGTGTTATGTTTATTACATTGTGTCTCCAGACAGGTGTGTTATGTTTATTACAGTGTGTCTACAGACAGGTGTGTTATGTTTATTACAGTGTGTCTACAGACAGGTGTGTTATGTTTATTACAGTGTGTCTCCAGACAGGTGTGTTATGTTTATTACAGTGTGTCCAGACAGGTGTGTTATGTTTATTACAGTGTGTCTACAGACAGGTGTGTATGTTTATTACAGTGTGTCTACAGACAGGTGTGTTATGTTTATTACAGTGTGTATACAGACAGGTGTGTTATGTTTATTACAGTGTGTCTCCAGACAGGTGTGTTATGTTTATTACAGTGTATCTACAGACAGGTGTGTTATGTTTATTACAGTGTGTCTACAGACAGGTGTGTTATGTTTATTACAGTGTGTCTACAGACAGGTGTGTATGTTTATTACAGTGTGTCTACAGACAGGTGTGTTATTTCTATTACAGTGTGACTCCAGACAGGTGTGTTATGTTTATTACAGTGTGTCTCCAGACAGGTGTGTTATGTTTATTACATTGTGTCTACAGACAGGTGTGTTATGTTTATTACAGTGTGTCTCCAGACAGGTGTGTTATGTTTATTACAGTGTGTCTACAGACAGGTGTGTATGTTTATTACAGTGTGTCTACAGACAGGTGTGTTATGTTTATTACAGTGTGTATACAGACAGGTGTGTTATGTTTATTACAGTGTGTCTACAGTCAGGTGTGTTATGTTTATTACAGTGTGTCCAGACAGGTGTGTATGTTTATTACAGTGTGTCTACAGACAGGTGTGTTATTTCTATTACAGTGTGACTCCAGACAGGTGTGTTATGTTTATTACAGTGTGTCTCCAGACAGGTGTGTTATGTTTATTACAGTGTGTCTCCAGACAGGTGTGTTATGTTTATTACAGTGTGTCCAGACAGGTGTGTTATGTTTATTACAGTGTGTCTACAGACAGGTGTGTTATGTTTATTACAGTGTGTCTCCAGACAGGTGTGTTATGTTTATTACAGTGTGTCTACAGACAGGTGTGTTATGTTTATTACAGTGTGTCTCCAGACAGGTGTGTTATGTTTATTACAGTGTGTCCAGACAGGTGTGTTATGTTTATTACAGTGTGTCTACAGACAGGTGTGTATGTTTATTACAGTGTGTCTACAGACAGGTGTGTTATGTTTATTACAGTGTGTATACAGACAGGTGTGTTATGTTTATTACAGTGTGTCTCCAGACAGGTGTGTTATGTTTATTACAGTGTATCTACAGACAGGTGTGTTATGTTTATTACAGTGTGTCTACAGACAGGTGTGTTATGTTTATTACAGTGTGTCTACAGACAGGTGTGTATGTTTATTACAGTGTGTCTACAGACAGGTGTGTTATTTCTATTACAGTGTGACTCCAGACAGGTGTGTTATGTTTATTACAGTGTGTCTCCAGACAGGTGTGTTATGTTTATTACATTGTGTCTACAGACAGGTGTGTTATGTTTATTACAGTGTGTCTCCAGACAGGTGTGTTATGTTTATTACAGTGTGTCTACAGACAGGTGTGTATGTTTATTACAGTGTGTCTACAGACAGGTGTGTTATGTTTATTACAGTGTGTATACAGACAGGTGTGTTATGTTTATTACAGTGTGTCTACAGTCAGGTGTGTTATGTTTATTACAGTGTGTCCAGACAGGTGTGTATGTTTATTACAGTGTGTCTACAGACAGGTGTGTTATTTCTATTACAGTGTGACTCCAGACAGGTGTGTTATGTTTATTACAGTGTGTCTCCAGACAGGTGTGTTATGTTTATTACAGTGTGTCTCCAGACAGGTGTGTTATGTTTATTACAGTGTGTCCAGACAGGTGTGTTATGTTTATTACAGTGTGTCTACAGACAGGTGTGTTATGTTTATTACAGTGTGTCTCCAGACAGGTGTGTTATGTTTATTACAGTGTGTATACAGACAGGTGTGTTATGTTTATTACAGTGTGTCTCCAGACAGGTGTGTTATGTTTATTACAGTGTGTCTACAGACAGGTGTGTTATTTCTATTACAGTGTGACTCCAGACAGGTGTGTTATGTTTATTACAGTGTGTCTCCAGACAGGTGTGTTATTTCTATTACAGTGTGACTCCAGACAGGTGTGTTATGTTTATTACAGTGTGACTCCAGACAGGTGTGTTATGTTTATTACAGTGTGTCTACAGACAGGTGTGTATGTTTATTACAGTGTGTCTCCAGACAGGTGTGTTATGTTTATTACAGTGTGTCCAGACAGGTGTGTTATGTTTATTACAGTGTGTCTCCAGACAGGTGTGTTATGTTTATTACATTGTGTCTACAGACAGGTGTGTTATGTTTATTACAGTGTGTATACAGACAGGTGTGTTATGTTTATTACAGTGTGTCTCCAGACAGGTGTGTTATGTTTATTACAGTGTGTCTACAGACAGGTGTGTATGTTTATTACAGTGTGTCTACAGACAGGTGTGTTATTTCTATTACAGTGTGACTCCAGACAGGTGTGTTATGTTTATTACAGTGTGTCTACAGACAGGTGTGTTATTTCTATTACAGTGTGACTCCAGACAGGTGTGTTATGTTTATTACAGTGTGTCCAGACAGGTGTGTTATGTTTATTACAGTGTGTATACAGACAGGTGTGTTATGTTTATTACAGTGTGTCTACAGACAGGTGTGTTATGTTTATTACAGTGTGTCTACAGACAGGTGTGTTATGTTTATTACAGTGTGTATACAGACAGGTGTGTTATGTTTATTACAGTGTGTCTACAGACAGGTGTGTTATGTTTATTACAGTGTGTATACAGACAGGTGTGTTATGTTTATTACAGTGTCTCCAGACAGGTGTGTTATGTTTATTACAGTGTGTCTACAGACAGGTGTGTTATGTTTATTACAGTGTGTCTACAGACAGGTGTGTTATGTTTATTACAGTGTGTCTACAGACAGGTGTGTTATGTTTATTACAGTGTGTATACAGACAGGTGTGTTATGTTTATTACAGTGTGTCTACAGACAGGTGTGTTATGTTTATTACAGTGTCTCCAGACAGGTGTGTTATGTTTATTACAGTGTGTCTACAGACAGGTGTGTTATGTTTATTACAGTGTGTCTCCAGACAGGTGTGTTATGTTTATTACAGTGTGTCTACAGACAGGTGTGTTATGTTTATTACAGTGTGTCTACAGACAGGTGTGTATGTTTATTACAGTGTGTCTACAGACAGGTGTGTTATTTCTATTACAGTGTGACTCCAGACAGGTGTGTTATGTTTATTACAGTGTGTCTACAGACAGGTGTGTTATGTTTATTACATTGTGTCTACAGACAGGTGTGTTATGTTTATTACATTGTGTCTCCAGACAGGTGTGTTATGTTTATTACAGTGTGTCTACAGACAGGTGTGTTATGTTTATTACAGTGTGTCTACAGACAGGTGTGTTATGTTTATTACAGTGTGTCTCCAGACAGGTGTGTTATGTTTATTACAGTGTGTCCAGACAGGTGTGTTATGTTTATTACAGTGTGTCTACAGACAGGTGTGTATGTTTATTACAGTGTGTCTACAGACAGGTGTGTTATGTTTATTACAGTGTGTATACAGACAGGTGTGTTATGTTTATTACAGTGTGTCTCCAGACAGGTGTGTTATGTTTATTACAGTGTATCTACAGACAGGTGTGTTATGTTTATTACAGTGTGTCTACAGACAGGTGTGTTATGTTTATTACAGTGTGTCTACAGACAGGTGTGTATGTTTATTACAGTGTGTCTACAGACAGGTGTGTTATTTCTATTACAGTGTGACTCCAGACAGGTGTGTTATGTTTATTACAGTGTGTCTCCAGACAGGTGTGTTATGTTTATTACATTGTGTCTACAGACAGGTGTGTTATGTTTATTACGGTGTGTCTACAGACAGGTGTGTTATGTTTATTACAGTGTGTCTACAGACAGGTGTGTTATGTTTATTACAGTGTGTCTACAGACAGGTGTGTATGTTTATTACAGTGTGTCTACAGACAGGTGTGTTATGTTTATTACAGTGTGTATACAGACAGGTGTGTTATGTTTATTACAGTGTGTCTACAGTCAGGTGTGTTATGTTTATTACAGTGTGTCCAGACAGGTGTGTTATGTTTATTACAGTGTGTCTACAGACAGGTGTGTTATTTCTATTACAGTGTGACTCCAGACAGGTGTGTTATGTTTATTACAGTGTGTATACAGACAGGTGTGTTATGTTTATTACAGTGTGTCTACAGTCAGGTGTGTTATGTTTATTACAGTGTCTACAGACAGGTGTGTTATGTTTATTACAGTGTGTCTACAGACAGGTGTGTTATTTCTATTACAGTGTGACTCCAGACAGGTGTGTTATGTTTATTACAGTGTGTCTCCAGACAGGTGTGTTATGTTTATTACAGTGTGTCTCCAGACAGGTGTGTTATGTTTATTACAGTGTGTCCAGACAGGTGTGTTATGTTTATTACAGTGTGTCTACAGACAGGTGTGTTATGTTTATTACAGTGTGTCTCCAGACAGGTGTGTTATGTTTATTACAGTGTGTCTACAGACAGGTGTGTTATGTTTATTACAGTGTGTATACAGACAGGTGTGTTATGTTTATTACAGTGTGTCTACAGACAGGTGTGTTATGTTTATTACAGTGTGTATACAGACAGGTGTGTTATGTTTATTACAGTGTGTCTACAGACAGGTGTGTTATGTTTATTACAGTGTGTATACAGACAGGTGTGTTATGTTTATTACAGTGTGTCTACAGACAGGTGTGTTATGTTTATTACAGTGTGTCTACAGACAGGTGTGTTATGTTTATTACAGTGTGTATACAGACAGGTGTGTTATGTTTATTACAGTGTGTCTACAGACAGGTGTGTTATGTTTATTACAGTGTGTCTCCAGACAGGTGTGTTATGTTTAGTACAGTGTATCTACAGACAGGTGTGTTATGTTTATTACAGTGTGTCTACAGACAGGTGTGTTATGTTTATTACATTGTGTCTCCAGACAGGTGTGTTATGTTTATTACAGTGTGTCTACAGACAGGTGTGTTATGTTTATTACAGTGTGTCTACAGACAGGTGTGTTATGTTTATTACAGTGTGTCTCCAGACAGGTGTGTTATGTTTATTACAGTGTGTCCAGACAGGTGTGTTATGTTTATTACAGTGTGTCTACAGACAGGTGTGTATGTTTATTACAGTGTGTCTACAGACAGGTGTGTTATGTTTATTACAGTGTGTATACAGACAGGTGTGTTATGTTTATTACAGTGTGTCTCCAGACAGGTGTGTTATGTTTATTACAGTGTGTCTACAGACAGGTGTGTATGTTTATTACAGTGTGTCTACAGACAGGTGTGTTATGTTTATTACAGTGTGTCTCCAGACAGGTGTGTTATGTTTATTACAGTGTGTCTCCAGACAGGTGTGTTATGTTTATTACATTGTGTCTACAGACAGGTGTGTATGTTTATTACAGTGTATCTACAGACAGGTGTGTTATGTTTATTACAGTGTGTCTACAGACAGGTGTGTTATGTTTATTACAGTGTGTCTACAGACAGGTGTGTATGTTTATTACAGTGTGTCTACAGACAGGTGTGTTATTTCTATTACAGTGTGACTCCAGACAGGTGTGTTATGTTTATTACAGTGTGTCTCCAGACAGGTGTGTTATGTTTATTACATTGTGTCTACAGACAGGTGTGTTATGTTTATTACAGTGTGTCTCCAGACAGGTGTGTTATGTTTATTACAGTGTGTCTACAGACAGGTGTGTATGTTTATTACAGTGTGTCTACAGACAGGTGTGTTATGTTTATTACAGTGTGTATACAGACAGGTGTGTTATGTTTATTACAGTGTGTCTCCAGACAGGTGTGTTATGTTTATTACAGTGTGTCTACAGACAGGTGTGTATGTTTATTACAGTGTGTCTACAGACAGGTGTGTTATGTTTATTACAGTGTGTCTACAGTCAGGTGTGTTATGTTTATTACAGTGTGTCCAGACAGGTGTGTATGTTTATTACAGTGTGTCTACAGACAGGTGTGTTATTTCTATTACAGTGTGACTCCAGACAGGTGTGTTATGTTTATTACAGTGTGTCTCCAGACAGGTGTGTTATGTTTATTACAGTGTGTCTCCAGACAGGTGTGTTATGTTTATTACAGTGTGTCCAGACAGGTGTGTTATGTTTATTACAGTGTGTCTACAGACAGGTGTGTTATGTTTATTACAGTGTGTCTCCAGACAGGTGTGTTATGTTTATTACAGTGTGTCTACAGACAGGTGTGTTATGTTTATTACAGTGTGTATACAGACAGGTGTGTTATGTTTATTACAGTGTGTCTACAGACAGGTGTGTTATGTTTATTACAGTGTGTATACAGACAGGTGTGTTATGTTTATTACAGTGTGTCTACAGACAGGTGTGTTATGTTTATTACAGTGTGTATACAGACAGGTGTGTTATGTTTATTACAGTGTGTCTACAGACAGGTGTGTTATGTTTATTACAGTGTGTCTACAGACAGGTGTGTTATGTTTATTACAGTGTGTATACAGACAGGTGTGTTATGTTTATTACAGTGTGTCTACAGACAGGTGTGTTATGTTTATTACAGTGTGTCTCCAGACAGGTGTGTTATGTTTAGTACAGTGTATCTACAGACAGGTGTGTTATGTTTATTACAGTGTGTCTACAGACAGGTGTGTTATGTTTAGTACAGTGTATCTACAGACAGGTGTGTTATGTTTATTACAGTGTGTCTCCAGACAGGTGTGTTATGTTTATTACAGTGTGTCTACAGACAGGTGTGTTTTGTTTATTACAGTGTGTCTACAGACAGGTGTGTTATGTTTATTACAGTGTGTCTACAGACAGGTGTGTTATGTTTATTACATTGTGTCTACAGACAGGTGTGTTATGTTTATTACAGTGTGTCTCCAGACAGGTGTGTTATGTTTATTACAGTGTGTCTCCAGACAGGTGTGTTATGTTAATTACAGTGTGTCCAGACAGGTGTGTTATGTTTATTATAGTGTGTCTACAGACAGGTGTGTTATGTTTATTACAGTGTGTCTACAGACAGGTGTGTTATGTTTATTACAGTGTGTCTACAGACAGGTGTGTTATGTTTATTATAGTGTGTCTCCAGACAGGTGTGTTATGTTTATTACAGTGTGTCCAGACAGGTGTGTTATGTTTATTACAGTGTGTCTCCAGACAGGTGTGTTATGTTTATTACAGTGTGTCTACAGACAGGTGTGTTATGTTTATTACAGTGTGTCTCCAGACAGGTGTGTTATGTTTATTACAGTTTGTCCAGACAGGTGTGTTATGTTTATCACAGTGTGTCCAGACAGGTGTGTTATGTTTATTACAGTGTGTCTCCAGACAGGTGTGTTATGTTTATTACAGTGTATCTACAGACAGGTGTGTTATGTTTATTACAGTGTGTCTACAGACAGGTGTGTTATGTTTATTACAGTGTGTCCAGACAGGTGTGTTATGTTTATTACAGTGTGTCTCCAGACAGGTGTGTTATGTTTATTACAGTGTGTCTACAGACAGGTGTGTTATGTTTATTACAGTGTGTCTACAGACAGGTGTGTTATGTTTATTACAGTGTGTCTACAGACAGGTGTGTTATGTTTATCACAGTGTGTCTACAGACAGGTGTGTTATGTTTATTACAGTGTGTCTCCAGACAGGTGTGTTATGTTTATTACAGTGTGTCTACAGACAGGTGTGTTATGTTTATTACAGTGTGTCTACAGACAGGTGTGTTATGTTTATTACAGTGTGTCTACAGACAGGTGTGTATGTTTATTACAGTGTATCTACAGACAGGTGTGTTATGTTTATTACAGTGTGTCTACAGACAGGTGTGTTATGTTTATTACAGTGTGTCTACAGACAGGTGTGTTATGTTTATTACAGTGTGTCCAGACAGGTGTGTTATGTTTATTACAGTGTATCTACAGACAGGTGTGTTATGTTTATTACAGTGTGTCTACAGACAGGTGTGTTATGTTTATTACAGTGTGTCTACAGACAGGTGTGTTATGTTTATTACAGTGTGTCTACAGACAGGTGTGTTATGTTTATCACAGTGTGTCCAGACAGATGTGTTATGTTTATTACATCGTGTCTACAGACAGGTGTGTTATGTTTATTACATTGTGTCTACAGACAGGTGTGTTATGTTTATTACAGTGTGTCTCCAGACAGGTGTGTTATGTTTATTACAGTGTGTCTCCAGACAGGTGTGTTATGTTTATTACAGTGTGTCTCCAGACAGGTGTGTTATGTTTATTACAGTGTGTCTCCAGACAGGTGTGTTATGTTTATTACAGTGTCTCCAGACAGGTGTGTTATGTTTATTACGGTGTGTCTACAGACAGGTGTGTTATGTTTATTACAGTGTGTATACAGACAGGTGTGTTATGTTTATTACAGTGTGTCTCCAGACAGGTGTGTTATGTTTATTACAGTGTGTCTCCAGACAGGTGTGTTATGTTTATTACAGTGTGTCTACAGACAGGTGTGTTATGTTTATTACAGTGTGTCTACAGACAGGTGTGTTATGTTTATTACAGTGTGTCTACAGACAGGTGTGTTATGTTTATTACAGTGTGTCTACAGACAGGTGTGTTATGTTTATTACAGTGTGTCCAGACAGGTGTGTTATGTTTATTACAGTGTGTCCAGACAGGTGTGTTATGTTTATTACATTGTGTCTACAGACAGGTGTGTTATGTTTATTACAGTGTGTCTACAGACAGGTGTGTTATGTTTATTACAGTGTGTCTACAGACAGGTGTGTTATGTTTATTACAGTGTGTCTCCAGACAGGTGTGTTATGTTTATTACAGTGTGTCTACAGACAGGTGTGTTATGTTTATTACAGTGTGTCTACAGACAGGTGTGTTATGTTTATTACAGTGTGTCTACAGACAGGTGTGTTATGTTTATTACAGTGTGTCCAGACAGGTGTGTTATGTTTATTACAGTGTGTCCAGACAGGTGTGTTATGTTTATTACAGTGTGTCTACAGACAGGTGTGTTATGTTTATTACAGTGTGTATACAGACAGGTGTGTTATGTTTATTACAGTGTCTCCAGACAGGTGTGTTATGTTTATTACAGTGTGTCTACAGACAGGTGTGTTATGTTTATTACAGTGTGTCTACAGACAGGTGTGTTATGTTTATTACAGTGTGTCTACAGACAGGTGTGTTATGTTTATTACAGTGTGTATACAGACAGGTGTGTTATGTTTATTACAGTGTGTCTACAGACAGGTGTGTTATGTTTATTACAGTGTCTCCAGACAGGTGTGTTATGTTTATTACAGTGTGTCTACAGACAGGTGTGTTATGTTTATTACAGTGTGTCTCCAGACAGGTGTGTTATGTTTATTACAGTGTGTCTACAGACAGGTGTGTTATGTTTATTACAGTGTGTCTACAGACAGGTGTGTATGTTTATTACAGTGTGTCTACAGACAGGTGTGTTATTTCTATTACAGTGTGACTCCAGACAGGTGTGTTATGTTTATTACAGTGTGTCTACAGACAGGTGTGTTATGTTTATTACATTGTGTCTACAGACAGGTGTGTTATGTTTATTACATTGTGTCTCCAGACAGGTGTGTTATGTTTATTACAGTGTGTCTACAGACAGGTGTGTTATGTTTATTACAGTGTGTCTACAGACAGGTGTGTTATGTTTATTACAGTGTGTCTCCAGACAGGTGTGTTATGTTTATTACAGTGTGTCCAGACAGGTGTGTTATGTTTATTACAGTGTGTCTACAGACAGGTGTGTATGTTTATTACAGTGTGTCTACAGACAGGTGTGTTATGTTTATTACAGTGTGTATACAGACAGGTGTGTTATGTTTATTACAGTGTGTCTCCAGACAGGTGTGTTATGTTTATTACAGTGTATCTACAGACAGGTGTGTTATGTTTATTACAGTGTGTCTACAGACAGGTGTGTTATGTTTATTACAGTGTGTCTACAGACAGGTGTGTATGTTTATTACAGTGTGTCTACAGACAGGTGTGTTATTTCTATTACAGTGTGACTCCAGACAGGTGTGTTATGTTTATTACAGTGTGTCTCCAGACAGGTGTGTTATGTTTATTACATTGTGTCTACAGACAGGTGTGTTATGTTTATTACGGTGTGTCTACAGACAGGTGTGTTATGTTTATTACAGTGTGTCTACAGACAGGTGTGTTATGTTTATTACAGTGTGTCTACAGACAGGTGTGTATGTTTATTACAGTGTGTCTACAGACAGGTGTGTTATGTTTATTACAGTGTGTATACAGACAGGTGTGTTATGTTTATTACAGTGTGTCTACAGTCAGGTGTGTTATGTTTATTACAGTGTGTCCAGACAGGTGTGTTATGTTTATTACAGTGTGTCTACAGACAGGTGTGTTATTTCTATTACAGTGTGACTCCAGACAGGTGTGTTATGTTTATTACAGTGTGTATACAGACAGGTGTGTTATGTTTATTACAGTGTGTCTACAGTCAGGTGTGTTATGTTTATTACAGTGTCTACAGACAGGTGTGTTATGTTTATTACAGTGTGTCTACAGACAGGTGTGTTATTTCTATTACAGTGTGACTCCAGACAGGTGTGTTATGTTTATTACAGTGTGTCTCCAGACAGGTGTGTTATGTTTATTACAGTGTGTCTCCAGACAGGTGTGTTATGTTTATTACAGTGTGTCCAGACAGGTGTGTTATGTTTATTACAGTGTGTCTACAGACAGGTGTGTTATGTTTATTACAGTGTGTCTCCAGACAGGTGTGTTATGTTTATTACAGTGTGTCTACAGACAGGTGTGTTATGTTTATTACAGTGTGTATACAGACAGGTGTGTTATGTTTATTACAGTGTGTCTACAGACAGGTGTGTTATGTTTATTACAGTGTGTATACAGACAGGTGTGTTATGTTTATTACAGTGTGTCTACAGACAGGTGTGTTATGTTTATTACAGTGTGTATACAGACAGGTGTGTTATGTTTATTACAGTGTGTCTACAGACAGGTGTGTTATGTTTATTACAGTGTGTCTACAGACAGGTGTGTTATGTTTATTACAGTGTGTATACAGACAGGTGTGTTATGTTTATTACAGTGTGTCTACAGACAGGTGTGTTATGTTTATTACAGTGTGTCTCCAGACAGGTGTGTTATGTTTAGTACAGTGTATCTACAGACAGGTGTGTTATGTTTATTACAGTGTGTCTACAGACAGGTGTGTTATGTTTATTACATTGTGTCTCCAGACAGGTGTGTTATGTTTATTACAGTGTGTCTACAGACAGGTGTGTTATGTTTATTACAGTGTGTCTACAGACAGGTGTGTTATGTTTATTACAGTGTGTCTCCAGACAGGTGTGTTATGTTTATTACAGTGTGTCCAGACAGGTGTGTTATGTTTATTACAGTGTGTCTACAGACAGGTGTGTATGTTTATTACAGTGTGTCTACAGACAGGTGTGTTATGTTTATTACAGTGTGTATACAGACAGGTGTGTTATGTTTATTACAGTGTGTCTCCAGACAGGTGTGTTATGTTTATTACAGTGTGTCTACAGACAGGTGTGTATGTTTATTACAGTGTGTCTACAGACAGGTGTGTTATGTTTATTACAGTGTGTCTCCAGACAGGTGTGTTATGTTTATTACAGTGTGTCTCCAGACAGGTGTGTTATGTTTATTACATTGTGTCTACAGACAGGTGTGTATGTTTATTACAGTGTATCTACAGACAGGTGTGTTATGTTTATTACAGTGTGTCTACAGACAGGTGTGTTATGTTTATTACAGTGTGTCTACAGACAGGTGTGTATGTTTATTACAGTGTGTCTACAGACAGGTGTGTTATTTCTATTACAGTGTGACTCCAGACAGGTGTGTTATGTTTATTACAGTGTGTCTCCAGACAGGTGTGTTATGTTTATTACATTGTGTCTACAGACAGGTGTGTTATGTTTATTACAGTGTGTCTCCAGACAGGTGTGTTATGTTTATTACAGTGTGTCTACAGACAGGTGTGTATGTTTATTACAGTGTGTCTACAGACAGGTGTGTTATGTTTATTACAGTGTGTATACAGACAGGTGTGTTATGTTTATTACAGTGTGTCTCCAGACAGGTGTGTTATGTTTATTACAGTGTGTCTACAGACAGGTGTGTATGTTTATTACAGTGTGTCTACAGACAGGTGTGTTATGTTTATTACAGTGTGTCTACAGTCAGGTGTGTTATGTTTATTACAGTGTGTCCAGACAGGTGTGTATGTTTATTACAGTGTGTCTACAGACAGGTGTGTTATTTCTATTACAGTGTGACTCCAGACAGGTGTGTTATGTTTATTACAGTGTGTCTCCAGACAGGTGTGTTATGTTTATTACAGTGTGTCTCCAGACAGGTGTGTTATGTTTATTACAGTGTGTCCAGACAGGTGTGTTATGTTTATTACAGTGTGTCTACAGACAGGTGTGTTATGTTTATTACAGTGTGTCTCCAGACAGGTGTGTTATGTTTATTACAGTGTGTCTACAGACAGGTGTGTTATGTTTATTACAGTGTGTATACAGACAGGTGTGTTATGTTTATTACAGTGTGTCTACAGACAGGTGTGTTATGTTTATTACAGTGTGTATACAGACAGGTGTGTTATGTTTATTACAGTGTGTCTACAGACAGGTGTGTTATGTTTATTACAGTGTGTATACAGACAGGTGTGTTATGTTTATTACAGTGTGTCTACAGACAGGTGTGTTATGTTTATTACAGTGTGTCTACAGACAGGTGTGTTATGTTTATTACAGTGTGTATACAGACAGGTGTGTTATGTTTATTACAGTGTGTCTACAGACAGGTGTGTTATGTTTATTACAGTGTGTCTCCAGACAGGTGTGTTATGTTTAGTACAGTGTATCTACAGACAGGTGTGTTATGTTTATTACAGTGTGTCTACAGACAGGTGTGTTATGTTTAGTACAGTGTATCTACAGACAGGTGTGTTATGTTTATTACAGTGTGTCTCCAGACAGGTGTGTTATGTTTATTACAGTGTGTCTACAGACAGGTGTGTTTTGTTTATTACAGTGTGTCTACAGACAGGTGTGTTATGTTTATTACAGTGTGTCTACAGACAGGTGTGTTATGTTTATTACATTGTGTCTACAGACAGGTGTGTTATGTTTATTACAGTGTGTCTCCAGACAGGTGTGTTATGTTTATTACAGTGTGTCTCCAGACAGGTGTGTTATGTTAATTACAGTGTGTCCAGACAGGTGTGTTATGTTTATTATAGTGTGTCTACAGACAGGTGTGTTATGTTTATTACAGTGTGTCTACAGACAGGTGTGTTATGTTTATTACAGTGTGTCTACAGACAGGTGTGTTATGTTTATTATAGTGTGTCTCCAGACAGGTGTGTTATGTTTATTACAGTGTGTCCAGACAGGTGTGTTATGTTTATTACAGTGTGTCTCCAGACAGGTGTGTTATGTTTATTACAGTGTGTCTACAGACAGGTGTGTTATGTTTATTACAGTGTGTCTCCAGACAGGTGTGTTATGTTTATTACAGTTTGTCCAGACAGGTGTGTTATGTTTATCACAGTGTGTCCAGACAGGTGTGTTATGTTTATTACAGTGTGTCTCCAGACAGGTGTGTTATGTTTATTACAGTGTATCTACAGACAGGTGTGTTATGTTTATTACAGTGTGTCTACAGACAGGTGTGTTATGTTTATTACAGTGTGTCCAGACAGGTGTGTTATGTTTATTACAGTGTGTCTCCAGACAGGTGTGTTATGTTTATTACAGTGTGTCTACAGACAGGTGTGTTATGTTTATTACAGTGTGTCTACAGACAGGTGTGTTATGTTTATTACAGTGTGTCTACAGACAGGTGTGTTATGTTTATCACAGTGTGTCTACAGACAGGTGTGTTATGTTTATTACAGTGTGTCTCCAGACAGGTGTGTTATGTTTATTACAGTGTGTCTACAGACAGGTGTGTTATGTTTATTACAGTGTGTCTACAGACAGGTGTGTTATGTTTATTACAGTGTGTCTACAGACAGGTGTGTATGTTTATTACAGTGTATCTACAGACAGGTGTGTTATGTTTATTACAGTGTGTCTACAGACAGGTGTGTTATGTTTATTACAGTGTGTCTACAGACAGGTGTGTTATGTTTATTACAGTGTGTCCAGACAGGTGTGTTATGTTTATTACAGTGTATCTACAGACAGGTGTGTTATGTTTATTACAGTGTGTCTACAGACAGGTGTGTTATGTTTATTACAGTGTGTCTACAGACAGGTGTGTTATGTTTATTACAGTGTGTCTACAGACAGGTGTGTTATGTTTATCACAGTGTGTCCAGACAGATGTGTTATGTTTATTACATCGTGTCTACAGACAGGTGTGTTATGTTTATTACATTGTGTCTACAGACAGGTGTGTTATGTTTATTACAGTGTGTCTCCAGACAGGTGTGTTATGTTTATTACAGTGTGTCTCCAGACAGGTGTGTTATGTTTATTACAGTGTGTCTCCAGACAGGTGTGTTATGTTTATTACAGTGTGTCTCCAGACAGGTGTGTTATGTTTATTACAGTGTCTCCAGACAGGTGTGTTATGTTTATTACGGTGTGTCTACAGACAGGTGTGTTATGTTTATTACAGTGTGTATACAGACAGGTGTGTTATGTTTATTACAGTGTGTCTCCAGACAGGTGTGTTATGTTTATTACAGTGTGTCTCCAGACAGGTGTGTTATGTTTATTACAGTGTGTCTACAGACAGGTGTGTTATGTTTATTACAGTGTGTCTACAGACAGGTGTGTTATGTTTATTACAGTGTGTCTACAGACAGGTGTGTTATGTTTATTACAGTGTGTCTACAGACAGGTGTGTTATGTTTATTACAGTGTGTCCAGACAGGTGTGTTATGTTTATTACAGTGTGTCCAGACAGGTGTGTTATGTTTATTACATTGTGTCTACAGACAGGTGTGTTATGTTTATTACAGTGTGTCTACAGACAGGTGTGTTATGTTTATTACAGTGTGTCTACAGACAGGTGTGTTATGTTTATTACAGTGTGTCTCCAGACAGGTGTGTTATGTTTATTACAGTGTGTCTACAGACAGGTGTGTTATGTTTATTACAGTGTGTCTACAGACAGGTGTGTTATGTTTATTACAGTGTGTCTACAGACAGGTGTGTTATGTTTATTACAGTGTGTCCAGACAGGTGTGTTATGTTTATTACAGTGTGTCCAGACAGGTGTGTTATGTTTATTACGGTGTGTCTACAGACAGGTGTGTTATGTTTATTACAGTGTGTCTACAGACAGGTGTGTTATGTTTATTACAGTGTGTCTCCAGACAGGTGTGTTATGTTTATTACAGTGTGTATACAGACAGGTGTGTTATGTTTATTACAGTGTGTCTCCAGACAGGTGTGTTATGTTTATTACAGTGTGTCTACAGACAGGTGTGTTATGTTTATTACAGTGTGTCTACAGACAGGTGTGTTATGTTTATTACAGTGTGTCTACAGACAGGTGTGTTATGTTTATTACAGTGTGTACAGACAGGTGTGTTATGTTTATTACAGTGTGTCCAGACAGGTGTGTTATGTTTATTACAGTGTGTCCAGACAGGTGTGTTATGTTTATTACATTGTGTCTACAGACAGGTGTGTATGTTTATTACAGTGTGTCTACAGACAGGTGTGTTATGTTTATTACAGTGTGTCTACAGACAGGTGTGTTATGTTTATTACAGTGTGTATACAAACAGGTGTGTTATGTTTATTACAGTGTGTCTCCAGACAGGTGTGTTATGTTTATTACAGTGTGTATACAGACAGGTGTGTTATGCTTATTACAGTGTGTCTCCAGACAGGTGTGTTATGTTTATTACATTGTGTCTCCAGACAGGTGTGTTATGTTTATTACAGTGTGTCTACAGACAGGTGTGTTATGTTTATTACAGTGTGTACAGACAGGTGTGTTATGTTTATTACAGTGTGTACAGACAGGTGTGTTATGTTTATTACAGTGTGTCTACAGACAGGTGTGTTATGTTTATTACAGTGTGTCTACAGACAGGTGTGTTATGTTTATTACAGTGTGTACAGACAGGTGTGTTATGTTTATTACAGTGTGTCCAGACAGGTGTGTTATGTTTATTACATTGTGTATACAGACAGGTGTGTATGTTTATTACAGTGTGTCTACAGACAGGTGTGTTATGTTTATTACAGTGTCTACAGACAGGTGTGTTATGTTTATTACAGTGTCTACAGACAGGTGTGTTATGTTTATTACAGTGTGTCTACAGACAGGTGTGTTATGTTTATTACAGTGTGTCTACAGACAGGTGTGTTATGTTTATTACAGTGTGTCTCCAGACAGGTGTGTTATGTTTATTACAGTGTGTCTCCAGACAGGTGTGTTATGTTTATTACAGTCTGTCTCCAGACAGGTGTGTTATGTTTATTACAGTGTGTCCAGACAGGTGTGTTATGTTTATTACAGTGTGTCTACAGACAGGTGTGTTATGTTTATTACAGTGTGTCTCCAGACAGGTGTGTTATGTTTATTACAGTGTGTCTACAGACAGGTGTGTTATGTTTATTACAGTGTGTATACAGACAGGTGTGTTATGTTTATTACAGTGTGTCTACAGACAGGTGTGTTATGTTTATTACAGTGTGTATACAGACAGGTGTGTTATGTTTATTACAGTGTGTCTACAGACAGGTGTGTTATGTTTATTACAGTGTGTATACAGACAGGTGTGTTATGTTTATTACAGTGTGTCTACAGACAGGTGTGTTATGTTTATTACAGTGTGTCTACAGACAGGTGTGTTATGTTTATTACAGTGTGTATACAGACAGGTGTGTTATGTTTATTACAGTGTGTCTACAGACAGGTGTGTTATGTTTATTACAGTGTGTCTCCAGACAGGTGTGCTATGTTTAGTACAGTGTATCTACAGACAGGTGTGTTATGTTTATTACAGTGTGTCTACAGACAGGTGTGTTATGTTTATTACATTGTGTCTCCAGACAGGTGTGTTATGTTTATTACAGTGTGTCTACAGACAGGTGTGTTATGTTTATTACAGTGTGTCTACAGACAGGTGTGTTATGTTTATTACAGTGTGTCTCCAGACAGGTGTGTTATGTTTATTACAGTGTGTCCAGACAGGTGTGTTATGTTTATTACAGTGTGTCTACAGACAGGTGTGTATGTTTATTACAGTGTGTCTACAGACAGGTGTGTTATGTTTATTACAGTGTGTCTACAGACAGGTGTGTTATGTTTATTACAGTGTGTCTCCAGACAGGTGTGTTATGTTTATTACAGTGTATCTACAGACAGGTGTGTTATGTTTATTACAGTGTATCTACAGACAGGTGTGTTATTTCTATTACAGTGTGACTCCAGACAGGTGTGTTATGTTTATTACAGTGTGTCTACAGACAGGTGTGTTATGTTTATTACAGTGTGTATACAGACAGGTGTGTATGTTTATTACAGTGTGTCTCCAGACAGGTGTGTTATGTTTATTACAGTGTGTCTACAGACAGGTGTGTTATGTTTATTACAGTGTGTCTACAGACAGGTGTGTTATGTTTATTACAGTGTGTCTACAGACAGGTGTGTTATGTTTATTACAGTGTGTCTACAGACAGGTGTGTTATGTTTATTACAGTGTGTCTACAGACAGGTGTGTTATGTTTATTACAGTGTGTCTCCAGACAGGTGTGTTATGTTTATTACAGTGTGTCTACAGACAGGTGTGTTATGTTTATTACAGTGTGTCTCCAGACAGGTGTGTTATGTTTATTACAGTGTCTCCAGACAGGTGTGTTATGTTTATTACAGTGTGTCTCCAGACAGGTGTGTTATGTTTATTACATTGTGTCTACAGACAGGTGTGTTATGTTTATTACAGTGTGTCTACAGACAGGTGTGTTATGTTTATTACAGTGTGTCTCCAGACAGGTGTGTTATGTTTATTACAGTGTGTCTCCAGACAGGTGTGTTATGTTTATTACAGTGTGTATACAGACAGGTGTGTTATGTTTATTACATTGTGTCTCCAGACAGGTGTGTTATGTTTATTACAGTGTGTCTCCAGACAGGTGTGTTATGTTTATTACAGTGTGTATACAGACAGGTGTGTATGTTTATTACAGTGTGTCTCCAGACAGGTGTGTTATGTTTATTACAGTGTGTCTACAGACAGGTGTGTTATGTTTATTACAGTGTGTCTACAGACAGGTGTGTATGTTTATTACAGTGTGTCTACAGACAGGTGTGTTATGTTTATTACAGTGTGTCCAGACAGGTGTGTTATGTTTATTACAGTGTGTCCAGACAGGTGTGTATGTTTATTACAGTGTGTCTACAGACAGGTGTGTTATTTCTATTACAGTGTGACTCCAGACAGGTGTGTTATGTTTATTACAGTGTGTCTCCAGACAGGTGTGTTATGTTTATTACAGTGTGTCTCCAGACAGGTGTGTTATGTTTATTACAGTGTGTCCAGACAGGTGTGTTATGTTTATTACAGTGTGTCTACAGACAGGTGTGTTATGTTTATTACAGTGTGTCTCCAGACAGGTGTGTTATGTTTATTACAGTGTGTCTACAGACAGGTGTGTTATGTTTATTACAGTGTGTATACAGACAGGTGTGTTATGTTTATTACAGTGTGTCTACAGACAGGTGTGTTATGTTTATTACAGTGTGTATACAGACAGGTGTGTTATGTTTATTACAGTGTGTCTACAGACAGGTGTGTTATGTTTATTACAGTGTGTATACAGACAGGTGTGTTATGTTTATTACAGTGTGTCTACAGACAGGTGTGTTATGTTTATTACAGTGTGTCTACAGACAGGTGTGTTATGTTTATTACAGTGTGTATACAGACAGGTGTGTTATGTTTATTACAGTGTGTCTACAGACAGGTGTGTTATGTTTATTACAGTGTGTCTCCAGACAGGTGTGTTATGTTTAGTACAGTGTATCTACAGACAGGTGTGTTATGTTTATTACAGTGTGTCTACAGACAGGTGTGTTATGTTTAGTACAGTGTATCTACAGACAGGTGTGTTATGTTTATTACAGTGTGTCTCCAGACAGGTGTGTTATGTTTATTACAGTGTGTCTACAGACAGGTGTGTTTTGTTTATTACAGTGTGTCTACAGACAGGTGTGTTATGTTTATTACAGTGTGTCTCCAGACAGGTGTGTTATGTTTATTACAGTGTGTCTCCAGACAGGTGTGTTATGTTTATTACAGTGTGTATACAGACAGGTGTGTTATGTTTATTACAGTGTGTCTACAGACAGGTGTGTTATGTTTATTACAGTGTGTCTACAGACAGGTGTGTTATGTTTATTACAGTGTGTCTACAGACAGGTGTGTTATGTTTATTACATTGTGTCTACAGACAGGTGTGTTATGTTTATTACAGTGTGTCTCCAGACAGGTGTGTTATGTTTATTACAGTGTGTCTCCAGACAGGTGTGTTATGTTAATTACAGTGTGTCCAGACAGGTGTGTTATGTTTATTATAGTGTGTCTACAGACAGGTTTGTTATGTTTATTACAGTGTGTCTACAGACAGGTGTGTTATGTTTATTATAGTGTGTCTCCAGACAGGTGTGTTATGTTTATTACAGTGTGTCCAGACAGGTGTGTTATGTTTATTACAGTGTGTCTCCAGACAGGTGTGTTATGTTTATTACAGTGTGTCTACAGACAGGTGTGTTATGTTTATTACAGTGTGTCTCCAGACAGGTGTGTTATGTTTATTACAGTGTGTCCAGACAGGTGTGTTATGTTTATCACAGTGTGTCCAGACAGGTGTGTTATGTTTATTACAGTGTGTCTCCAGACAGGTGTGTTATGTTTATTACAGTGTATCTACAGACAGGTGTGTTATGTTTATTACAGTGTGTCTACAGACAGGTGTGTTATGTTTATTACAGTGTGTCCAGACAGGTGTGTTATGTTTATTACAGTGTGTCTCCAGACAGGTGTGTTATGTTTATTACAGTGTGTCTACAGACAGGTGTGTTATGTTTATTACAGTGTGTCTACAGACAGGTGTGTTATGTTTATTACAGTGTGTCTCCAGACAGGTGTGTTATGTTTATTACAGTGTGTCTCCAGACAGGTGTGTTATGTTTATTACAGTGTGTCTCCAGACAGGTGTGTTATGTTTATTACAGTGTGTCTCCAGACAGGTGTGTTATGTTTATTACAGTGTGTCCAGACAGGTGTGTTATGTTTATTACAGTGTGTCTACAGACAGGTGTGTTATGTTTATTACAGTGTGTCTACAGACAGGTGTGTTATGTTTATTACAGTGTGTCTACAGACAGGTGTGTTATGTTTATTACAGTGTGTCTACAGACAGGTGTGTTATGTTTATCACAGTGTGTCTACAGACAGGTGTGTTATGTTTATTACAGTGTGTCTCCAGACAGGTGTGTTATGTTTATTACAGTGTGTCTACAGACAGGTGTGTTATGTTTATTACAGTGTGTCTACAGACAGGTGTGTTATGTTTATTACAGTGTGTCTACAGACAGGTGTGTATGTTTATTACAGTGTATCTACAGACAGGTGTGTTATGTTTATTACAGTGTGTCTACAGACAGGTGTGTTATGTTTATTACAGTGTGTCCAGACAGGTGTGTTATGTTTATTACAGTGTATCTACAGACAGGTGTGTTATGTTTATTACAGTGTGTCTACAGACAGGTGTGTTATGTTTATCACAGTGTGTCCAGACAGATGTGTTATGTTTATTACATCGTGTCTACAGACAGGTGTGTTATGTTTATTACATTGTGTCTACAGACAGGTGTGTTATGTTTATTACAGTGTGTCTCCAGACAGGTGTGTTATGTTTATTACAGTGTGTCTCCAGACAGGTGTGTTATGTTTATTACAGTGTGTCTCCAGACAGGTGTGTTATGTTTATTACAGTGTGTCTCCAGACAGGTGTGTTATGTTTATTACAGTGTCTCCAGACAGGTGTGTTATGTTTATTACGGTGTGTCTACAGACAGGTGTGTTATGTTTATTACAGTGTGTCTCCAGACAGGTGTGTTATGTTTATTACAGTGTGTCTCCAGACAGGTGTGTTATGTTTATTACAGTGTGTCTACAGACAGGTGTGTTATGTTTATTACAGTGTGTATACAGACAGGTGTGTTATGTTTATTACAGTGTGTCTACAGACAGGTGTGTTATGTTTATTACAGTGTGTCTACAGACAGGTGTGTTATGTTTATTACAGTGTGTCTACAGACAGGTGTGTTATGTTTATTACAGTGTGTCTACAGACAGGTGTGTTATGTTTATTACAGTGTGTCTCCAGACAGGTGTGTTATGTTTATTACAGTGTGTCTCCAGACAGGTGTGTTATGTTTATTACAGTGTGTCTACAGACAGGTGTGTTATGTTTATTACAGTGTGTCTCCAGACAGGTGTGTTATGTTTATTACAGTGTGTCTACAGACAGGTGTGTTATGTTTATTACAGTGTGTATACAGACAGGTGTGTTATGTTTATTACAGTGTGTCTACAGACAGGTGTGTTATGTTTATTACAGTGTGTCTACAGACAGGTGTGTTATGTTTATTACAGTGTGTCTACAGACAGGTGTGTTATGTTTATTACAGTGTGTCTACAGACAGGTGTGTTATGTTTATTACAGTGTGTCTACAGACAGGTGTGTTATGTTTATTACAGTGTGTCTCCAGACAGGTGTGTTATGTTTATTACAGTGTGTCTACAGACAGGTGTGTTATGTTTATTACAGTGTGTCTACAGACAGGTGTGTTATGTTTATTACAGTGTGTCTACAGACAGGTGTGTTATGTTTATTACAGTGTGTCCAGACAGGTGTGTTATGTTTATTACAGTGTGTCCAGACAGGTGTGTTATGTTTATTACATTGTGTCTACAGACAGGTGTGTTATGTTTATTACAGTGTGTCTACAGACAGGTGTGTTATGTTTATTACAGTGTGTCTCCAGACAGGTGTGTTATGTTTATTACAGTGTGTATACAGACAGGTGTGTTATGTTTATTACAGTGTGTCTCCAGACAGGTGTGTTATGTTTATTACAGTGTGTCTACAGACAGGTGTGTTATGTTTATTACAGTGTGTCTACAGACAGGTGTGTTATGTTTATTACAGTGTGTCTACAGACAGGTGTGTTATGTTTATTACAGTGTGTCTCCAGACAGGTGTGTTATGTTTATTACAGTGTGTCTCCAGACAGGTGTGTTATGTTTATTACAGTGTGTCTACAGACAGGTGTGTTATGTTTATTACAGTGTCTACAGACAGGTGTGTTATGTTTATTACAGTGTGTCTACAGACAGGTGTGTTATGTTTATTACAGTGTCTACAGACAGGTGTGTTATGTTTATTACAGTGTGTCTACAGACAGGTGTGTTATGTTTATCACAGTGTGTCTCCAGACAGGTGTGTTATGTTTATTACAGTGTGTCTACAGACAGGTGTGTTATGTTTATTACAGTGTGTCTACAGACAGGTGTGTTATGTTTATTACAGTGTGTCTACAGACAGGTGTGTTTTGTTTATTACAGTGTGTATACAGACAGGTGTGTATGTTTATTACAGTGTGTCTACAGACAGGTGTGTTATGTTTATTACATTGTGTCTCCAGACAGGTGTGTTATGTTTATTACAGTGTGTCTACAGACAGGTGTGTTATGTTTATTACAGTGTGTCTACAGTCAGGTGTGTTATGTTTATTACAGTGTATCTACAGACAGGTGTGTTATGTTTATTACAGTGTGTCTCCAGACAGGTGTGTTATGTTTATTACAGTGTGTCTACAGACAGGTGTGTTATGTTTATTACAGTGTGTCTACAGACAGGTGTGTTATGTTTATTACAGTGTATCTACAGACAGGTGTGTTATGTTTATTACAGTGTGTCCAGACAGGTGTGTTATGTTTATTACAGTGTGTCTACAGACAGGTGTGTATGTTTATTACATTGTGTCCAGACAGGTGTGTTATGTTTATTACAGTGTCTACAGACAGGTGTGTTATGTTTATTACATTGTGTCTACAGACAGGTGTGTTATGTTTATTACATTGTGTCTACAGACAGGTGTGTTATGTTTATTACATTGTGTCTACAGACAGGTGTGTTATGTTTATTACAGTGTGTCTACAGACAGGTGTGTATGTTTATTACAGTGTGTCCAGACAGGTGTGTTATGTTTATTACAGTGTGTCTACAGACAGGTGTGTTATGTTTATTACAGTGTGTCTACAGACAGGTGTGTTATGTTTATTACAGTGTGTCTACAGACAGGTGTGTTATGTTTATTACAGTGTGTCTACAGACAGGTGTGTTATGTTTATTACAGTGTGTCTACAGACAGGTGTGTTATGTTTATTACAGTGTGTCTCCAGACAGGTGTGTTATGTTTATTACAGTGTGTCTACAGACAGGTGTGTTATGTTTAGTACAGTGTGTCTACAGACAGGTGTGTTATGTTTATTACAGTGTGTCCAGACAGGTTTGTTATGTTTATTACAGTGTGTCTACAGACAGGTGTGTTATGTTTATTACAGTGTGTCTACAGACAGGTGTGTTATGTTTATTACAGTGTGTCTCCAGACAGGTGTGTTATGTTTATTACAGTGTGTCCAGACAGGTTTGTTATGTTTATTACAGTGTGTCTACAGACAGGTGTGTTATGTTTATTACAGTGTGTCTACAGACAGGTGTGTTATGTTTATTACAGTGTGTCTACAGACAGGTGTGTTATGTTTATTATAGTGTGTCTCCAGACAGGTGTGTTATGTTTATTACAGTGTGTCTCCAGACAGGTGTGTTATGTTTAGTACAGTGTGTATACAGACAGGTGTGTTATGTTTATTACAGTGTGTCTACAGACAGGTGTGTTATGTTTATTACAGTGTGTCTACAGACAGGTGTGTTATGTTTATTACAGTGTGTATACAGACAGGTGTGTTATGTTTATTACAGTGTGTCTACAGACAGGTGTGTTATGTTTATTACAGTGTGTCTCCAGACAGGTGTGTTATGTTTATTACAGTGTGTATACAGACAGGTGTGTTATGTTTATTACAGTGTGTCTCCAGACAGGTGTGTTATGTTTATTACAGTGTGTCTACAGACAGGTGTGTTATGTTTATTACAGTGTGTCTCCAGACAGGTGTGTTATGTTTATTACATTGTGTATACAGACAGGTGTAGGTGTGTTTCAGTACCTTTCCGAAGCTGCCTTTTCCCAGCACCATGAGGAAGTTGAAGTCCTGGAGGCAAACCCTGGGCTTGACCGGTCCTGCAGGTAGGGTGGCCAGACAGGGGACTGACGGGGCTGAGGGGGACAGGACAGACACGGGGACAGGGACAGACACAGACAAAGAGGCAGGCCTCAGGGAGGGGGGGAGAAGGGAGGGGGGAATAGCATCTAGACCACTAGGCTCCTATTGAAGAGAGGAGGGGGGAGGGGAGAGGGCTTAGTTATAATAAAACTGTCACACACGACCACAAACCTGCAATGTGTGTATTTTAATGAAGCTCCTGCACCCTGGTGGCCAAAGTGAGGGACCTCACACACATTTTGTTTGGTCATGCTCCAAGTCTAAATATACCTTTATATACCAATAGTTATATATAATATATGTATTCTATAATTCTAACTCCACTACCTATAATCCACTGCATGAGAGTATGTCTTACATTTTCGTCAGGGACAGGCATGTTGTAGTACTCTCCCTCATCCTGATCCAGCAGTTTGAACCAGCCGCTAACTGAGTGACGGAATATCTCGCTCACTCCGAACGACAGCGATCCCATGAAGTCATTCCGAGACGTACGATCCCAATCCCACACCTCCACCGACAGACGACGGTCCCACTGCCGCCCGCGCACTGAGCTGGGGAGAGAGATGGGAGTGAAAGCGGGATGACCAGTAGGAATGACCAGGGATGTTCAATTGATAAGTGCGTGAATTGGACCATTATCATGTCCTGCTAAGCATTATCCGACCTCCAGTCATCTGTACACCTCAAGGCTATGTTAGTCCACTGAGATAAATCTCCTAGGGCTAACACAAGTCTAGTTCTCTGTGCATAGTTTCTAGAACTACTGGTACACACACACACACTCACACACTCACACACACTCACACACACTCACACACACTCACACACACTCACACACACTCACACACACTCACACACACTCACACACACATCGTCACACACACACACACACACACTCACACACACACACACACTCACAAGGTGAAGCTCTCGTTCCAGACGGGGTTGAGTGTGGAGCGGATAGTCTTGGTCTTCTGTTTGCTCTGGCTCTTGGGGTCAGGGATTAGCTTGAGCTTCACGTAGGGGTCAGACAGGCCGTTGGGGTCCATGGGGATCAGGTTACGAGCCTCCCGCACTGAGGGGGTAGAGAGGGGGGTGGAGGGACAGAGAGAGGGAGAGGGTGAGAGAAAGAGAGAGAGAGACAGAGTTAGACAGTGGATAGCATAGATGGCCATACAGATGCCATATCTTAATTTGACCCAGTTACTCACAGCAGGAAAATAATCCTGCAGCAACAGGAAATGGGAATATTATGTGGATTATGATGAACGTACATTTTTTTGTAGGGGATGATACAAATTGTATTAGGGCAAATCAAGTCTGCAATTACAAACTTTAGATGCCTTTTTAAACTTGAAAACACTACAAGTTTGCAATTCCTTCTGTGCATGAAAATTCTGCTACAAGCAGGATGATCAAATTAAGATAGGGCATCTGTAGATGCACCACAGAGAGCATTACTTGTGGGAGTGTGTGCCTGTATTCAGCTCCCCCACTCCGTCTAGTTGTCAGTACCTGACAGTGCGAATGGTAGGGTGACAGCAGTGGTGGAAAAGTATCCAATTGTCATACTTGAGTAAAAGTAAAGATACCTTAATAGAAAATGACTCAAGTAAAAGTAAAAGTCACCCAGTAAAATACTACTTGAGTGAAAGTCTAAAAGTATTCTGTTTATTAAATATACTTAAGTTTTAAAAGTAAATGTACACGCTAAAATATACTTAAGTATCAAAAGTAAAAGTAAAAGTATAAATAATTTCCAATTCCTTATATTAAGCAAATCAGACGGCACAATTTTCATATAAATATTTTTTTACAGATAGACAGGGGCACACTCCAACACTCAGACATTATTTACATACGAAGTCTTTGTGTTCAGTGAGTCCGGCAGATAAGAGGCAGTAGGGATGACCAGGGATGTTCAATTGATAAGTGCGTGAATTGGACCATTATGTAACGGGTGTCCTCCTCCTCTTCAGACGAAGAGGAGGAGTAGGGATTTGACCAAAACGCAGCGTATGTTGAATCCATATAGATTTATTAAGACGAAGACGAAAACACGAAAAAACACTTGAATAAACTACAAAACAAATAAAGACGTAGACTGACCTAAAACATGAGAACTTACATATAACATGAAGAACGCACGAACAGGTACAGACTACAACTAACGAACAAACAAACCGAAACAGTCCCGTGTGGTGCGCAGACACAGACATGGAAGACAATCACCCACAAACAAACAGTGTGAACAGCCAACCTATATATGGTTCTCAATCAGAGGAAAACGTCAAACACCTGTCCCTGATTGAGAACCATATAATGCTAATTACAAGTGACCTAAACATAGAAACACAAAACATAGAATGCCCACCCCAACTCACGCCCTGACCAACTAAACACATACAAAAATAACATAAAACAGGTCAGGAACGTGACACATTATCATCTCCTGCTAAGCATTCAAAATGTAACAAGCAATTTTGGGTGTCAGGGAAAATGTATGGAGTAAAAATAGTACATTATTTTCTTTAGGAATGTAGTGAAGTAAAAGTAAAAGTTGTCAAAAATATATTTAGTAAAGTACAGGTAGCCTAAAAAACGACTTAAGTAGTACTTTAAAGTATTTTTACTTAGTACTTTACACCACCGGGTGACAGAGACATGTAAACCCTGTCTCTATCAGTGGTTAGGGACAACTATTCTAGCCACTTAGTTCTGACCTGTGATGAAGATGTCCTCGTTCTCTCCCCGGACGGTCAGGTGGATCCTGCCTCTCTTCTCTGTATGATCTTGACCACACAGGCTGGGCACCAGGCTCTCACAACGCTTGTGGACATTCATCTCACAACCTGTAGTACACGCACACAAGTATAGATGCACCAACACAAGCACACACACACACACACATAGAGCAAATAACACGTGGTAAGAAAACACACACACACATATACTGTACAATCACGCTACACACATACACTGTACATTCATGCTACACACACATATACGGTACATTCACGCTACACACATATACTGTGCATTCACGCTACACACATACACTGTACATTCATGCTACACACATACACTGTACATTCATGCTACACACACATATACTGTACATTCATGCTACACATATATACTGTACATTCACGCTACACACATACACTGTACATTCATGCTACACACATATACTGTACATTCATGCTACACACATATACTGTACATTCATGCTACACACATACACTGTACATTCATGCTACACACATATACTGTACATTCATACTACACACATATACTGTACATTCATACTACACACATATACTGTACATTCATGCTACACACATATACTGTACATTCATGCTACACACACATATACTGTACATTCATGCTACACACATATACTGTACATTCATGCTACACACACATATACTGTACATTCATAATACACACATATACTGTACATTCATACTACACACATATACTGTACATTCATGCTACACACATATACTGTACATTCATGCTACACACATATACTGTACATTCATGCTACACACATATACTGTACATTCATGCTACACACATATACTGTACATTCATGCTACACACATATACTGTACATTCATGCTACACACATACACTGTACATTCATGCTACACACATATACTGTACATTCATACTACACACATATACTGTACATTCATGCTACACACATATACTGTACATTCATGCTACACACATATACTGTACATTCATGCTACACACATATACTGTACATTCATGCTACACACATATACTGTACATTCATGCTACACACATATACTGTGCATTCATGCTACACACATATACTGTACATTCATGCTACACACATATACTGTACATTCATGCTACACACATATACTGTGCATTCATGCTACACACATATACTGTACATTCATGCTACACACATATACTGTACATTCATGCTACACACATATACTGTGCATTCATGCTACACACAATATACTGTACATTCATGCTACACACATACACTGTACATTCATGCTACACACATATACTGTACATTCATACTACACACATATACTGTACATTCATGCTACACACATATACTGTACATTCATGCTACACACATATACTGTACATTCATGCTACACATACACTGTACATTCATGCTACACACATATACTGTACATTCATGCTACACATACACTGTACATTCATGCTACACACATATACTGTACATTCATGCTACACACATATACTGTACATTCATGCTACACACATATACTGTCCATTCATTCTACACATACACTGTACATTCATGCTACACACATATACTGTACATTCATGCTACACATACACTGTACATTCATGCTACACATACACTGTACATTCATGCTACACACATATACTGTACATTCATGCTACACACATATACTGTCCATTCATTCTACACATACACTGTACATTCATGCTACACACATATACTGTACATTCATGCTACACACATATACTGTACATTCATTCTACACACACATACACTGTACATTCATGCTACACACATATACTGTACATTCATACTACACACATATACTGTACATTCATGCTACACACATATACTGTACATTCATGCTACACACATATACTGTACATTCATGCTACACACATATACTGTACATTCATGCTACACACATATACTGTACATTCATGCTACACACATATACTGTACATTCATGCTACACATACACTGTACATTCATGCTACACACATATACTGTACATTCATTCTACACACATATACTGTACATTCATTCTACACACACATATACTGTACATTCATGCTACACACATATACTGTACATTCATGCTACACACATATACTGTACATTCATTCTACACACACATATAATGTACATTCATGCTACACACACATATACTGTACATTCATGCTACACACATATACTGTACATTCATGCTGCACACATATACTGTACATTCATGCTACACACATATACTGTACATTCATACTGCACACATATACTGTACATTCATGCTACACACATATACTGTACATTCATGCTGCACACATATACTGTACATTCATTCTACACACATATATACTGTACATTCATGCTACACACATATGCTGTACATTCATTCTACACACATATACTGTACATTCATTCTACACACATATACTGTACATTCATGCTACGCACATATACTGTACATTCATGCTACACACATATACTGTACATTCATTCTACACACATATACTGTACATTCATTCTACACACACATATACTGTACATTCATGCTACACACACATATACTGTAAATTCATGCTACACACATATACTGTACATTCATGCTACACACATATACTGTACATTCATGCTACACACATATACTGTACATTCATGTTACACACATATACGGTACATTCATGCTACACACACATATACTGTACATTCATGCTACACACATATACTGTACATTCATTCTACACACACATATACTGTACATTCATGCTACACACATATACTGTACATTCATTCTACACACATATACTGTACATTCATGCTACACACATATACTGTACATTCATGCTACACACATATACTGTACATTCATTCTACACACATATACTGTACATTCACGCTACACACATATACTGTACATTCATGCTACACAAATATACTGTACATTCATTCTACACACACATATACTATACATTCATGCTACACACATATACTGTTCCATTCATTCTACACACACATATACTGTACATTCATGCTACACACATATACTGTACATTCATTCTACACACACATATACTGTACATTCATGCTACACACATATACTCTGCATTCATTCTACACACACATATACTATACATTCATGCTACACACATATATTGTACATTCATACTACACACATATACTGTACATTCATGCTACACACATATACTGTACATTCATGCTACACACATACACTGTACATTCATGCTACACACATATACTGTACATTCATGCTACACACATATACTGTAGATTCACGCTACAAAAACATATACTGTGCATTCATGCTACACACATATACTGTACATTCATACTACACACATATACTGTACATTCATGCTACACACATCACAACTGCTGCTCTTATTATGATTGCCAAATACTGCACAATTTAACCCCCCCCCTCCCCCCCAATCCCCCATCCCCAAAACACATGTAAATATTGGATTATAACTTGTACCTTCCTGTACTATACTTATGCTAAAATGTTTATTCTAGTCTACTGAGCCATTTACTTTATGTTGGTATTCTTATCTTTTATTATGTCTTATTGTTGTTGCATTGTCGAGAAGGAACCTGCAAATAAACATTTTGGGTAATAAAACTTAAAACCGAACGTCTGGTTACTTACAGGAGCATTTCATGCCCTGTTGGATAAGGCCATAGAGCAGAGAACCACAGTGATCACAGAACGTTGGAGAAGTGTAGGTCTGAGGTCGAAATCTGTGTTTACTCTTCAAGTCCTGAGAGAGAGAAAGAGACAGGGACAGACAGACAGACAGACAGACAGACAGACAGACAGAGAGAGACAGAGAGAGAGAGAGATAGACATACAGAGGGACAGACAGAAAGAAAGAAAGACAGACAGACATGAGAGTAGTAAGTCATTGAGACAGACAGACAGATAGAGATGAGAGTAGTAAGTCATTGAGACAGACAGACAGACAGACAGACAGACAGACAGACAGACAGACATGAGAGTAGTAAGTCATTGAGGCAGACAGACAGACATGAGAGTAGTAAGTCATTGAGACAGACAGACAGACAGATAGACATGACAGTAGTAAGTCATTGAGACAGACAGACAGACAGACAGACAGACAGACAGACAGACATGAGAGTAGTAAGTCATTGAGACAGGCAGACAGACATGAGAGTAGTAAGTCATTGAGACAGACAGACAGACATGAGAGTAGTAAGTCATTGAGACAGACAGACAGATAGACAGATAGACATGAGAGTAGTAAGTCATTGAGAGAGACAGACAGACAGACATGAGAGTAGTAAGTCATTGAGACAGACAGACAGACAGACAGACAGACAGACAGACAGACAGACAGACAGACAGACAGACAGACAGACATGAGAGTAGTAAGTCATTGAGACAGACAGACAGACAGATAGACATGACAGTAGTAAGTCATTGAGACAGACAGACAGACAGACAGATAGACATGACAGTAGTAAGTCATTGAGACAGACATACATACAGACATGAGAGTAGTAAGTCATTGAGACAGGCATACAGACATGAGAGTAGTAAGTCATTGAGACAGACAGACAGACAGACATGAGAGTAGTAAGTCATTGAGACAGACAGACAGATATACATGACAGTAGTAAGTCATTGAGACAGACAGACAGACAGATAGACAGATAGACATGAGAGTAGTAAGTCATTGAGATAGACAGACAGATAGACATGAGAGTAGTAAGTCATTGAGACAAACAGACAGACAGACAGACAGACAGACAGACAGACAGACAGACAGACAGACAGACAGACATGAGAGTAGTAAGTCATTGAGACAGGCATACAGACATGAGAGTAGTAAGTCATTGAGACAGACAGACAGACAGACAGACAGACAGACAGACAGACAGACATGAGAGTAGTAAGTCATTGAGACAGGCATACAGACATGAGAGTAGTAAGTCATTGAGACAGACAGACAGACAGACAGGAGAGTAGTAAGTCATTGAGACAGACAGACAGATATACATGACAGTAGTAAGTCATTGAGACAGACAGACAGACAGATAGACAGATAGACATGAGAGTAGTAAGTCATTGAGATAGACAGACAGATAGACATGAGAGTAGTAAGTCATTGAGACAAACAGACAGATAGACAGATAGACATGAGAGTAGTAAGTCATTGAGACAGACAGACAGACATGAGAGTAGTAAGTCATTGAGAGAGATAGACAGACAGACATGTTAAACGGGGGGGAAACGGGGAGAAACGAGGGAGAGATTGAAAGTGGTATATTCATGGCAACCAATTAGATTTCTCTGCTGGGAAGAGAGTTCGATATGTTAATGGGATGTGTTCCTGGGGAAGCCTGAATCATCTCTATCTGCTTTTCAGCTTATCAGTTTCTTCCCCATCCACATCCCCGTTCCTCTCTAACTGTCTGTCTTCCTCTCCTCATCCTCTCTACTCCCCAAACCCCATCTCACACCCTTTGAGCTTTACTTTGAGAACACCCCCCACCTCTTTCATTCTCTGCCAACTCTCGCTCTCTCTCCATCAGGTAGTTTCTGAGCCAAGCTCTTCCTCACAATTTCGCCCTGTCAATCGTTCTCCCTCGCACACACACACACACACACACACACACACACACACACACACACACACACACACACACACACACACACACACACACACACACACACACACACACACACACACACACACACACACACACACACACACACACACACACACACACTAATTTGTGCACACACTCCCTCTCTCTCTCTCTCTCTCTCTTTCTCTCTCTCTCTTTGACCTAATTTCTGATCCAGTTTATTTAGCTGGCAGATAAAAGTCTGAAAAAAGACAAACCTCTTTGAAATCCCAAAGAGAGACAGAGAGAGGGAGCAATCTGTTCACCCTCTCTACCTCTGCTCATGTCTCTCAGTCTTCCTCTCTCTCTTCCTCCTCTCAACCTGGATCCCTCACTCCTCCCTCCTCTTTGTTTTCTCTCTCTCTCTTTCTCTTCCTCTCTCTGGATGGCTTGGTGAAAGAAAGGGAGGAGTGAGGGAGGCCTGAAAAGGGAAGTGTGGAGTGGAGGCATGAATGGATGGAGAGATGTAAAGATCTATATAAGGATGAATGATAGTAAAGGCGGAGTGGAGGAATGACAGACAGAGGGACAGGTGTGTGTTTGTGGCTGTGTGGAATGATGGATGGATACGGGAGGAGGGAGGGAGGGAGGGAGGGAGGGAGGGAGGGAGGGAGGGAGGGAGGGAGGGAGGGAGGGAGGGAGAGTGTAAAAGCTGGGAGAAGGTGGAAGATAGACTCACTTCTGAAGGAGCAGTGGGGGCTCCAGGACAGGTGAACGTTACATACTCGTGACATCGCTTGTGGACAGAGAAACTGCACACTGCCACAAAACACAGAGCAGAAAGACAATCACACATTACTACATCCACATCCATTTGTCCCTGTTTATAAAAACCTCATCTGATTCCAAGAATATTGTGGAAAATGGATGTGTTCTAGTCTTGTCAAATCAAACTGCTGAATGTCATTGTGATCAAGATTGTTCACTAGGGGTTCAATGTCAAAAACACAATGCATCAATCAACACCAAGATAAATATTCCTTCATCAATGGTACTATTGCCTTGCCTTGCTCTTAGAGGTTAAGGACTAGAAATACTGTTAACGTCTTCGGACAAAATGTAAAAAATGGTAACGATCGGCTGATTAATGATAATTTATGATCCAATAATCCTTACCTTGACATTGAAATCCCTGCTTTCCAATTCCCCTGTGTGGAACAAACCATAACACAACACAGAAACCATCACTGATCTTACATACCACACAACTGAAAGGACTGGCCTGCTCAGTGGAAGATAAGCAGATGGGCCTGAACAGAAAGATATGCATCATTTGGTGCAGTGCTGTAACCCACGAACAATCCAATGTTAACAAATCAAGATGGCTATAGCACTTATAGATATGGCTCCTTCTTTTGTTTTATCAAATAACAGCAGCCGACAAGGACGCGTTTCGTCCATAAAGCCTTTGTCAGCAGAAACCCTCAGAATTACGGGGGTGTTATGGCAAATACATGTCCTTGTGACGGCTTTTATGGAATAAAACAGCAGAAATACAGTGAGAATGTCTGAGAGTGCGCTGCAGGACATCTCTGTAGATTACTACACTTACTGTAGTGCTGATCAGGTCAACTAGGAGGGGGGGGGGGGGTTATTGCCTCTCTCACACTCACACCAAACACCCATTCACCCCCTCCTCCTCCCTCCCCCTCCTCTTCCCTTTCCTCCTCCTCTTCCTCCTCCCCCCCTCTCCTTCTCCTCTTACCCCCTCCCCCTCATCCTCCTCCAGAGTTGCATTCTTCTGCTTTCCTGTCTCCTTAGATCCTAATTGAATAATTAAAGCCATTGATTGGCTAAAGAGTCCACTCAGTCAGTTTCCTGTTGTGAATCAGCTGCTGATTAAAAGGTAAGCAGCAGAGAGGTGGGAGAACAGCACCCTACAGAGAGAGGGCCCTTGAGGATCACACTGAAGTACCCCCCCAGGTTCATCTCAATAGTCCCAGAGAGTTCTCTCCTCTCCTCTCCTCTCCTCTCCTCTCCTCTCCTCTCCTCTCCTCTCCTCTCCTCTCCTCTCCTCTCCTCTCCTCTCCTCTCCTCTCCTCTCCTCTCCTCTCCTCTCCTCTCCTCTCCTCTCCTCTGTCTGACAGCGACAGGCTTGTGACCTAGTGAAGGAGGGGAAATGACATCCGCCATATTGGTTTCACCTCTGCAGTGTTTCCATATCAGCACAGATGAAGGAGAGGAGACGAGGAGTGTAAACCACTCTAGGTGGTTCAGTACTATGACAGTTCTTTGTACTGTCCACCAGAGAGTGCCAGAGAGGCAGAGCTACACTAGACAGGCCAAACAGCACCACCTGATGGTCATAGGATGACAGGACAGAAGACAAGCCAAAAGCATCTATCTGGACAATCCTATTATATTAGGAAAGTAGGGAAAGGGAAACTGACTACCTAGTCAGATGTACAACTGAATGCATTCAACTGAAATGTGTCTTCCGCATTCAACCCAACCCCTCTGAATCATATTAAAGTTACATATCTATTTATTCAGCCATACATCCACCACGTATACATGGCTGTCATATGATAATATGTAGCGATCTATTGCTGTACCAGGGGAATGGAGAGGAGACCTTGTGAAGTCTTGACAAAGGCTCTGCAGGCAGAGAATTGACAATAGAAAGTCTCCTTTCAATCCCCTGGTGTTTGTTGTCAATAGCATACAGCCCTAGAGGATTTGATTTGAACTGTGTAGTACTGATCTATTTTATCATGTCTATTGTAGGAAACCAGTAGAATCTCCACAGGGAGACAGGGAGAGATGGAGAGATGCCTGTAACTCGTGTGTAAGACTGCTGTCTGGAGTGCTATAGTATTTTTGTGATGTGTATTTTTAAAACGACCAAACCGAAATCTGAGAGCACTACCATATCTATCTTTTCTCCTTTGTTAAATAATCATACTGTAACTTTGACAGCCATTCACCGGAATGTACTGGAAACTTCCCAGAGGTTGTTGGCAAGAGGAGAGGCACTCAGCCTACCCTCTCCACATTATGTCCACACACACATCCACGCACAGAGACGTGCACACACAGATTCTACACTGGCCTGCTTTGGCTGTGTCTGCCAGAATGAGCTTACTGTAAGTGATACTGGGCTTCCAACCAGTCTTGGGTCATGTATGGTGACTGTGTGAGCATGAACACGTGTGTTACTGTGTGTGTTTTGGGTATGTGTACACACACTGTACTGTCTAATGGTGTGTGTGTGTTTTACCAGATGAAGTTGGTGCAGTGGCCGCAGTTTTAGAGTCAGTGGGAAGCTGGAAGAGGTGGCCAGTGAACTATGGAGACCTGGAGTGTTTGTAAGTGTGGGTTTCTGCAGATTCATGATGTGTTTGTAAGTGTGGGTTTCTGCAGATTCATAATGTGGTTGTAAGTGTGGGTTTCTGCAGATTCATAATGTGTTTGTAAGTGTGGGTTTCTGCAGATTATAATGTGTTTGTAAGTGTGGGTTTCTGCAGATTCATAATGTGTTTGTAAGTGTGGGTTTCTGCAGATTCATAATGTGTTTGTAAGTGTGGGTTTCTGCAGATTCATAATGTGTTTGTAAGTGTGGGTTTCTGCACATTCGTAATGTTTTTGTAAGTGTGGGTTTCTACAGATTCATAATATGTTGGTAAGTGTGGGTTTCTGCAGATTCATAATGTGTTTGTAAGTGTGGGTTTCTGCACATTCATAATTTGTTGTAAGTGTGGGTTTCTACAGATTCATAATACGTTTGTAAGTGTGGGTTTCTGCAGATTTATAATGTATTTGTAAGTGTGGGTTTCTGCACGTTCATAATGTGTTTATAAGTGTGGGTTTCTTCACATTCATAATGTGTTTGTAAGTGTGGGTTTCTGCAGATTCATAATGTGTTTGTAAGTGTGGGTTTCTGCAGATTATAATGTGTTTGTAAGTGTGGGTTTCTGCAGATTCATAATGTGTTTGTAAGTGTGGGTTTCTGCACTTTCATAATGTGTTTGTAAGTGTGTGTTTCTGCAGATTCATAATGTGTTTGCAAGTGTGGGTTTCTGCAGATTCATAATGTGTTTGTAAGTGTGGGTTTCTACACATTCATAATGTGTCTGTAAGTGTGGGTTTTTGTGGATTCATAATGTGTTTGTAAGTGTGGGTTTCTGCAGATTCATAATGTGTTTGTAAGTGTGGGTTCCTGCAGATTCATAATGTGTTTGTAAGTGTGGGTTTCTGCATAATCATAATGTGTTTGTAAGTGTGGGTTTTTGCACATTCATAATGTGTTTGTAAGTGGGGGTTTCTGTAGATTCATAATGTGTTTGTAAGTGTGGGTTTCTGCACATTCGTAATGTTTTTGTAAGTGTGGGTTTCTACAGATTCATAATATGTTGGTAAGTGTGGGTTTCTGCAGATTCATAATGTGTTTGTAAGTGTGGGTTTCTGCACATTCATAATTTGTTGTAAGTGTGGGTTTCTACAGATTCATAATACGTTTGTAAGTGTGGGTTTCTGCAGATTTATAATGTATTTGTAAGTGTGGGTTTCTGCACGTTCATAATGTGTTTATAAGTGTGGGTTTCTTCACATTCATAATGTGTTTGTAAGTGTGGGTTTCTGCAGATTCATAATGTGTTTGTAAGTGTGGGTTTCTGCAGATTATAATGTGTTTGTAAGTGTGGGTTTCTGCAGATTCATAATGTGTTTGTAAGTGTGGGTTTCTGCACTTTCATAATGTGTTTGTAAGTGTGTGTTTCTGCAGATTCATAATGTGTTTGCAAGTGTGGGTTTCTGCAGATTCATAATGTGTTTGTAAGTGTGGGTTTCTACACATTCATAATGTGTCTGTAAGTGTGGGTTTTTGTGGATTCATAATGTGTTTGTAAGTGTGGGTTTCTGCAGATTCATAATGTGTTTGTAAGTGTGGGTTCCTGCAGATTCATAATGTGTTTGTAAGTGTGGGTTTCTGCATAATCATAATGTGTTTGTAAGTGTGGGTTTTTGCACATTCATAATGTGTTTGTAAGTGGGGGTTTCTGTAGATTCATAATGTGTTTGTAAGTGTGGGTTTCTGCAGATTCATAATGCGTGTGTAAGTGTGGGTTTCTTCAGATTCATAATGTGTCTGTAAGTGTGGGTTTCTGCAGATTCATAATGCGTTTGTAAGTGTGGGTTTCTGCAGATTCATAATGTGTTTGTAAGTGTGGGTTTCTGCAGATTCATAATGTGTTTGTAAGTGTGGGTTTCTGCAGATTCATAATGTGTGTGTAAGTGTGGGTTTCTGCACATTCATAATGTGTTTGTAAGTGTGGGTTTCTGCACATTCATAATGTGTTTGTAAGTGTGGGTTTCTGCACATTCATAATGTGTTTGTAAGTGTGGGTTTCTGCACATTCATAATGTGTTTGTAAGTGTGGTTTTCTACAGATTCATGATGTGGTTCTAAGTGTGGGTTTCTGCACATTCATAATGTGTTTGTAAGTGTGGGTTTCTGCAGATTTATAATGTGTTTGTAAGTGTGGGTTTCTGCACATTCATAATGTGTTTGTAAGTGTGGGTTTCTACAGATTCATGATGTGTTTGTAAGTGTTGGTTTCTGCACATTCATAATGTGTTTGTAAGTGTGGGTTTCTACAGATTCATAATGTGTTTGTAAGTGTGGGTTTCTGCACATTCATGATGTATTTGTAAGTGTGGGTTTCTGCATATTCAAAATGTTTTTGTAAGTGTCAGTTTCTGCAGATTCATAATGTGTGTGTAAGTGTGGGTTTCTGCATATTCAACATGTGTTTGTAAGTGTGGGTTTCTGCAGATTCATAATGTGTTTGTAAGTGTGGGTTTCTGCATATTCATAATTTGTTTGTATGTGTGGGTTTCTGCACATTCATAATGTGTTTGTAAGTGTGGGTTTCTGCAGATTCATAATGTGTTTCTAAGTGTGGGTTTCTGCAGATTCATAATGTGTTTGTAAGTGTGGGTTTCTGCAGATTCATAATGTGTTTGTAAGTGTGTGTTTCTGCAGATTCATAATGTGTTTGTAAGTGTGGGTTTCTGCAGATTATAATGTGTTTGTAAGTGTGGGTTTCTGCAGATTCATAATGTGTTTGTGAGTGTGGGTTTCTGCAGATTCATAATGTGTTTGTAAGTGTGTGTTTCTGCAGGTTCATAATATGTTTGTAAGTGTGGGTTTCTGCAGATTCATAATGTGTTTGTAAGTGTGGGTTTCTGCACATTCATAATCTGTTTGTAAGTGTGGGTTTCTGCACATTCATAATGTGTTTGTAAGTGTGGGTTTCTGCAGATTCATAATGTGTTTGTAAGTGTGTGTTTCTGCAGATTCATAATGTGTTTGTAAGTGTGGGTTTCTGCAGATTCATAATGTGTTTGTAAGTGTGGGTTTCTGCAGATTCATAATGTGTTTGTAAGTGTGGGTTTCTGCAGATTCATAATGTGTTTGTAAGTTTGGGTTTCTGCAGAATCATAATGTGTTTGTAAGTGTGGGTTTCTGCAGATTCATAATGTGTTTGTAAGTGTGGGTTTCTGCAGATTCATAATGTGTTTGTAAGTGTGTGTTTCTGCAGGTTCATAATATGTTTGTAAGTGTGGGTTTCTGCACATTCATAATGTGTTTGTAAGTGTGGGTTTCTGCACATTCATAATGTGTTTGTAAGTGTGGGTTTCTGCACATTCATAATGTGTTTGTAAGTGTGGGTTTCTGCACATTCATAATGTGTTTGTAAGTGTGTGTTTCTGCAGATTCATAATGTGTTTGTAAGTGTGGGTTTCTGCAGATTCATAATGTGTTTGTAAGTGTGGGTTTCTGCAGATTCATAATGTGTTTGTAAGTGTGGGTTTCTGCAGATTCATAATGTGTTTGTAAGTTTGGGTTTCTGCAGAATCATAATGTGTTTGTAAGTGTGGGTTTCTGCAGATTCATAATGTGTTTGTAAGTGTGGGTTTCTGCACATTCATAATGTGTTTGTAAGTGTGGGTTTCTGCACATTCATAATGTGTTTATAAGTCTGTGTTTCTGCACATTCATAATGTGTTTGTAAGTGTGTGTTTCTGCAGATTCATAATGTGTTTGTAAATGTGGGTTTCTACAGATTCATAATGTGTTTGTAAGTGTGTGTTTCTGCACATTCATAATGTGTTTGTAAGTGTGTGTTTCTGCACATTCATAATGTGTTTGTAAGTGTGGGTTTCTGCAGATTCATAATGTGTTTGTAAGTGTGTGTTTCTGCAGGTTCATAATGTGTTTGTAAGTGTGGGTTTCTGCAGATTCATAATGTGTTTGTAAGTGTGGGTTTCTGCAGATTCATAATGTTTTTGTAAGTGTGGGTTTCTGCAGATTCATAATGTGTTTGTAAGTGTGGGTTTCTGCAGATTCATAATGTGGTTGTAAGTGTGGGTTTCTGCAGATTCATAATGTGTTTGTAAGTGTGGGTTTCTGCAGATTCATAATGTGTTTGTTAGAATTGGTTTCTGCAGATTCATAATGTGTTTGTAAGTGTGGGTTTCTGCAGATTCATAATGTGTTTGTAAGTGTGGGTTTCTGCAGATTCATAATGTGTTTGTAAGTGTGGGTTTCTGCAGATTCATAATGTGTTTGTAAGTGTGGGTTTCTGCAGATTCATAATGTGTTTGTAAGTGTGGGTTTCTGCAGATTCATAATGTGTTTGTAAGTGTGGGTTTCTGCAGATTCATAATGTGTTTGTAAGTGTGGGTTTCTGCAGATTCATAATGTGTTTGTAAGTGTGGGTTTTTGCACATTCATAATGTGTTTGTAAGTGGGGGTTTCTGTAGATTCATAATGTGTTTGTAAGTGTGGGTTTCTGCAGATTCATAACGTGTTTGTAAGTGTGGGATTCTGCAGATTCATAATGTGTCTGTAAGTGTGGGTTTCTGCAGATTCATAATGCGTGTGTAAGTGTGGGTTTCTGCAGATTCATAATGTGTTTGTAAATGTGGGTTTCTGCAGATTCATAATGTGTTTGTAAGTGTGGGTTTCTGCACATTCATAATGTGTGTGTAAGTGTGGGTTTCTGCACATTCATAATGTGTTTGTAAGTCTGTGTTTCTGAACATTCATAATGTGTTTGTAAGTGTGTGTTTCTGCAGATTCATAATGTGTTTGTAAGTGTGGGTTTCTGCAGATTCATAATGTGTTTGTAAATGTGGGTTTCTACAGATTCATAATGTGTTTGTAAGTGTGGGTTTCTGCAGATTCATAATGTGTTTGTAAGTGTGGGTTTCTGCAGATTCATAATGTGTTTGTAAGTGTGGGTTTCTGCAGATTCATAATGTGTTTGTAAGTGTGTGTTTCTGCAGATTCATAATGTGTTTGTAAGTGTGGGTTTCTGCAGATTCATAATGTGTTTGTAAGTGTGGGTTTCTGCGGATTCATAATGTGTTTGTAAGTGTGGGTTTCTGCAGATTCATAATGTGGTTGTAAGTTTGGGTTTCTGCAGATTCATAATGTGTTTGTAAGTGTGGGTTTCTGCAGATTCATAATGTGTTTGTAAGAATGGGTTTCTGCAGATTCATAATGTGTTTGTAAGTGTGGGTTTCTGCACATTCATAATGTGTTTGTAAGTGTGGGTTTCTGCACATTCATAATGTGTTTGTAAGTGTGGGTTTCTGCAGATTCATAATGTGTTTGTAAGTGTGTGTTTCTGCAGATTCATAATGTGTTTGTAAGTGTGGGTTTCTGCAGATTCATAATGTGTTTGTAAGTGTGGGTTTCTGCAGATTCATAATGTGTTTTTAAGTGTGGGTTTCTGCACATTCATAATGTGTTTGTAAGTGTGGGTTTCTGCAGATTCATAATGTGTTTGTAAGTGTGTGTTTCTGCAGATTCATAATGTGTTTGTAAGTGTGGGTTTCTGCAGATTCATAATGTGTTTGTAAGTGTGGGTTTCTGCGGATTCATAATGTGTTTGTAAGTGTGGGTTTCTGCAGATTCATAATGTGTTTGTAAGTGTGGGTTTCTGCAGATTCATAATGTTTTTCTAAGTGTGGGATTCTGCAGATTCATAATGTGTCTGTAAGTGTGGGTTTCTGCAGATTCATAATGCGTGTGTAAGTGTGGGTTTCTGCAGATTCATAATGTGTTTGTAAGTGTGGGTTTCTGCACATTCATATTGTGTTTGTAAGTGTGGGTTTCTGCAGATTAATAATGTGTTTGTAAGTGTGGGTTTCTGCACATTCATAATGTGTGTGTAAGTGTGGGTTTCTGCACATTCATAATGTGTTTGTAAGTCTGTGTTTCTGAACATTCATAATGTGTTTGTAAGTGTGTGTTTCTGCAGATTCATAATGTGTTTGTAAGTGTGGGTTTCTGCAGATTCATAATATGTTAGTAAATGTGGGTTTCTACAGATTCATAATGTGTTTGTAAGTGTGGGTTTCTGCAGATTCATAATGTGTTTGTAAGTGTGGGTTTCTGCAGATTCATAATGTGTTTGTAAGTGTGTGTTTCTGCAGGTTCATAATGTGTTTGTAAGTGTGGGTTTCTGCAGATTCATAATGTGTTTGTGAGTGTGGGTTTCTGCACATTCATAATGTGTTTGTGAGTGTGGGTTTCTGCACATTCATAATGTGTTTGTAAGTGTGGGTTTCTGCAGATTCATAATGTGTTTGTAAGTGTGTGTTTCTGCAGATTCATAATGTGTTTGTAAGTGTGGGTTTCTGCAGATTCATAATGTGTTTGTAAATGTGGGTTTCTGCAGATTCATAATGTGTTTGTAAGTGTGGGTTTCTGCACATTCATAATGTGTGTGTAAGTGTGGGTTTCTGCACATTCATAATGTGTTTGTAAGTCTGTGTTTCTGAACATTCATAATGTGTTTGTAAATGTGTGTTTCTGCAGATTCATAATGTGTTTGTAAGTGTGGGTTTCTGCAGATTCATAATGTGTTTGTAAATGTGGGTTTCTACAGATTCATAATGTGTTTGTAAGTGTGGGTTTCTGCAGATTCATAATGTGTTTTTAAGTGTGGGTTTCTGCACATTCATAATGTGTTTGTAAGTGTGGGTTTCTGCAGATTCATAATGTGTCTGTAAGTGTGTGTTTCTGCAGATTCATAATGTGTTTGTAAGTGTGGGTTTCTGCAGATTCATAATGTGTTTGTAAGTGTGGGTTTCTGCGGATTCATAATGTGTTTGTAAGTGTGGGTTTCTGCAGATTCATAATGTGGTTGTAAGTGTGGGTTTCTGCAGATTCATAATGTGTTTGTAAGTGTGGGTTTCTGCAGATTCATAATGTTTTTCTAAGTGTGGGATTCTGCAGATTCATAATGTGTCTGTAAGTGTGGGTTTCTGCAGATTCATAATGCGTGTGTAAGTGTGGGTTTCTGCAGATTCATAATGTGTTTGTAAGTGTGGGTTTCTGCACATTCATATTGTGTTTGTAAGTGTGGGTTTCTGCAGATTAATAATGTGTTTGTAAGTGTGGGTTTCTGCACATTCATAATGTGTGTGTAAGTGTGGGTTTCTGCACATTCATAATGTGTTTGTAAGTCTGTGTTTCTGAACATTCATAATGTGTTTGTAAGTGTGTGTTTCTGCAGATTCATAATGTGTTTGTAAGTGTGGGTTTCTGCAGATTCATAATGTGTTAGTAAATGTGGGTTTCTACAGATTCATAATGTGTTTGTAAGTGTGGGTTTCTGCACATTCATAATGTGTTTGTAAGTGTGGGTTTCTGCAGATTCATAATGTGTTTGTAAGTTTGTGTTTCTGCAGGTTCATAATGTGTTTGTAAGTGTGGGTTTCTGCAGATTCATAATGTGTTTGTAAGTGTGGGTTTCTGCACATTCATAATGTGTTTGTGAGTGTGGGTTTCTGCACATTCATAATGTGTTTGTAAGTGTGGGTTTCTGCAGATTCATAATGTGTTTGTAAGTGTGTGTTTCTGCAGATTCATAATGTGTTTGTAAGTGTGGGTTTCTGCAGATTCATAATGTGTTTGTAAGTTTGGGTTTCTGCAGATTCATAATGTGTTTGTAAGTATGGGTTTCTGCAGATTCATAATGTGTTTGTAAATGTGGGTTTCTACAGATTCATAATGTGTTTGTAAGTGTGGGTTTCTGCAGATTCATAATGTGTTTGTAAGTGTGGGTTTCTGCAGATTCATAATGTGTTTGTAAGTGTGTGTTTCTGCAGGTTCATAATGTGTTTGTAAGTGTGGGTTTCTGCAGATTCATAATGTGTTTGTAAGTGTGGGTTTCTGCACATTCATAATGTGTTTGTAAGTGTGGGTTTCTGCACATTCATAATGTGTTTGTAAGTGTGGGTTTCTGCAGATTCATAATGTGTTTGTAAGTGTGGGTTACTGCATATTCATAATGTGTTTGTAAGTGTGGGTTTCTGCACATTCATAATGTGTTTGTAAGTGTGGGTTTCTGCACATTCATAATGTGTTTGTAAGTGTGGGTTTCTGCACATTCATAATATGTCTGTAAGTGTGGGTTTCTGCGGATTCATAATGTGTTTGTAAGTGTGGGTTTCTGCAGATTCATAATGTGTTTGTAAGTGTGTGTTTCTGCAGATTCGTAATGTGTTTGTAAGTGTGGGTTTCTGCAGATTCATAATGTGTTTGTAAGTGTGTGTTTCTGCAGATTCATAATGTGTGTGTAAGTTTGGGTTTCTGCAGATTCATAATGTGTTTGTAAGTTTGGGTTTCTGCATATTCATAATGTGTTTGTAAGTGTGGGTTTCTGCAGATTCATAATGCGTGTGTAAGTGTGGGTTTCTGCAGATTCATAATGTGTTTGTAAGTGTGGGTTTCTGCAGATTCATAATGTGTTTGTAAGTGTGGGTTTCTGCACATTCATAATGTGTGTGTAAGTGTGGGTTTCTGCACATTCATAATGTGTTTGTAAGTCTGTGTTTCTGAACATTCATAATGTGTTTGTAAGTGTGTGTTTCTGCAGATTCATAATGTGTTTGTAAGTGTCGGTTTCTGCAGATTCATAATGTGTTTGTAAATGTGGGTTTCTACAGATTCATAATGTGTTTGTAAGTGTGGGTTTCTGCACATTCATAATGAATTTGTAAGTGTGGGTTTCTGCATATTCAAAATGTTTTTGTAAGTGTGGGTATCTGCAGATTCATAATGTGTGTGTAAGTGTGGGTTTCTGCATATTCAAAATGTGTTTGTAAGTCTGGGTTTCTGCAGATTCATAATGTGTTTGTAAGTGTGGGTTTCTGCAGATTCATAATGTGTTTGTAAGTGTGGGTTACTGCAGATTCATAATGTGTTTGTAAGTGTGGGTTTCTGCAGATTCATAATGTGTTTGTAAGTGTGGGTTTCTGCAGATTCATAATGTGTTTGTAAGTGTGTGTTTCTACAGATTCATAATGTGTTTTTAAGTGTGTGTTTCTGCAGATTCATAATGTGTTTATAAGTGTGGGTTTCTGCAGATTCATAATGTGTTTGTAAGTGTGGGTTTCTGCAGATTCATAATGTGTTTGTAAGTGTGGGTTTCTGCAGATTCATAATGTGTTTGTAAGTGTGTGTTTCTGCAGATTCATAATGTGTTTGTAAGTGTGGGTTTCTGCAGATTCATAATGTGTTTGTAAGTGTGGGTTTCTGCAGATTCATAATGTGTTTGTAAGTGTGGGTTTCTGCACATTCATAATGTGTTTGTAAGTGTGGGTTTCTGCAGATTCATAATGTGTTTGTAAGTGTGTGTTTCTGCAGATTCTTAATGTGTTTGTAAGTGTGGGTTTCTGCAGATTCATAATGTGTTTGTAAGTGTGTGTTTCTGCACATTCATAATGTGTTTGTAAGTGTGGGTTTCTGCAGATTCATAATGTGTTTGTAAGTGTGGGTTTCTGCAGATTCATAATGTGTTTGTAAGTGTGGGTTTCTGCACATTCATAATGTGTTTGTAAGTTTGGGTTTCTGCAGATTCATAATGTGTTTGTAAGTGTGGGTTTCTGCAGATTCATAATGTGTGTGTAAGTGTGGGTTTCTGCACATTCATAATGTGTTTGTAAGTCTGTGTTTCTGCACATTCATAATGTGTTTGTAAGTGTGGTTTTCTGCAGATTCATAATTTGTTTGTAAGTGTGGGTTTCTGCAGATTCATAATGTGTTTGTAAGTGTGGGTTTCTGCAGATTATAATGTGTTTGTAAGTGTGGGTTTCTGCAGATTCATAATGTGGTTGTAAGTGTGGGTTTCTGCACATTCATAATGTGTTTGTAAGTGTGTGTTTCTGCAGATTCATAATGTGTTTGCAAGTGTGGGTTTCTGCAGATTCATAATGTGTTTGTAAGTGTGGGCTTCTACAGATTCATAATGTGTTTGTAAGTGTGGGTTTCTGCACATTCATAATGTATTTGTAAGTGTGGGTTACTGCAGATTCATAATGTGTTTGTAAGTGTGGGTTTCTGCAGATTCATAATGTGTTTGTAAGTGTGGGTTTCTGCAGATTCATAATGTGTGTGTAAGTGTGGGTTTCTGCACATTCATAATGTGTTTGTAAGTCTGTGTTTCTGCACATTCATAATGTGTTTGTAAGTGTGGGTTTCTGCAGATTCATAATGTGTTTGTAAGTGTGGGTTTCTGCAGATTCATAATGTGTTTGTAAGTGTGGGTTTCTGCAGATTGATAATGTGTTTGTAAGTGTGGGTTTCTGCAGATTCGTAATGTTTTTGTACGTGTGGGTTTCTGCAGATTCATAATATGTGTGTGAGTGTGGGTTACCAGGTGAAGGCTGTGCAGGGGCTACAGTTTGTGGGATGTTTTTAAAGGCGAGCTTGGAACTAGTGAAGCATGTTTTCTGTTTTGTGTGTATTTACCTGTGGGTGTATTTAGCTGTGTGTATTAAGCTGTGTTTGTATTTAGCTGTCTTTTTGTCTTTAGCTGTGTGTGTGTATTTCACTGAGTGTGTATTAAGCTGTGTGTGTATTTAACTGTGTGTGTGTATTTAGCTGTGTGTGTACTAAGCTGTGTGTGTATTTAGCTGTTTGTGTGTATTTTGCTGTGTGTTTGTGTATTTCACTGTGTGTGTGTGTATTTCACTGTGTGTGTGTGTGTATTTCACTGTGTGTGTGTGTATTTCTCTGTGTGTGCGTGTATTTCGCTGTGTGTGTGTGTATTTCGCTGTGTGTGTGTGTGTGTATTTAACTGTGTGTGTGTATTTAGCTGTGTGTGTGTATTTCACTGAGTGTGTATTAAGCTGTGTGTGTATTTAACTGTGTGTGTGTATTTAGCTGTGTGTGTACTAAGCTGTGTGTGTATTTAGCTGTTTGTGTGTATTTAGCTGTTTGTGTGTATTTAGCTGTGTGTTTGTGTATTTCACTGTGTGTGTGTGTATTTCACTGTGTGTGTGTGTATTTCACTGTGTGTGTGTGTGTATATTTCACTGTGTGTGTGTGTATTTCACTGTGTGTGTTTGTATTTCGCTGTGTGTGTGTGTATTTCGCTGTGTGTGTGTGTGTGTGTATTTACCTGTGTGTATTTAGCTGTGTGTGTGTATTTCACTGAGTGTGTATTAAGCTGTGTGTGTATTTAACTGTGTGTGTGTATTTAGCTGTGTGTGTACTAAGCTGTGTGTGTATTTAGCTGTTTGTGTGTATTTAGCTGTTTGTGTGTATTTAGCTGTGTGTTTGTGTATTTCACTGTGTGTGTGTGTATTTCACTGTGTGTGTGTGTATTTCACTGTGTGTGTGTGTATTTACCAGATGAAGTCAGTGCAGTGGCTGCAGAAGGTGGGCTGTTTGAAGAAGCGAGCGGTGAACTGGTGGTCCTTGACCTCGATGATCCTCTTGTGTTTCAGCGCCCCCTTCCTCTGGAACACTGGCACCCTGGGAGGGGGGGAAAGGGGGGAGGGCAGGGGAGAGGCCCCAGGGGTGGCCACGGGGGAGGCCAGGGTCAGGGGGGAGAGGGAGGGGGACGGGGACACGGGAGTAGACATGCTGCCTGGAGGGATGGGAGGAGAGGGGAAAGGAGAGGTGATGGAGAGGAGGGATGGGAGGATGGAGAAAAAAGAGGGTTGAGTGTTACAGAGGAGGGACAAGGAAAGAGGGAGAGAGAGGAGGCTAGAGGACAGGTGGAGATGAGAGGGGTGGATAGTATTAAGAGGGAGTAGGGGAGAGGTGAAGGGATAGAGAAAATATAACATGACACAAACAGGGAAGAGAGGGATGAGCAGAGAGAGAGAGAGAGAGAGAGAGAGAAAAAGAGAGACAGACAGAGAGAGAGAGAGAGGGAGAGAGAGAGAGAAAGAGAGAAAGAGAGAGAGAGAGTATAAAAGGACCCAGACAGGGGACAGAGGGAGGAGCAGAGGGAGAGGGAGGGAGAGGGAATGTATAAAAAGGAGAGAGGTTAATTCACACATTGAGACAGAGCTCTCCTCAGAGACCCAGAGACACAGAACGATTAGTGAAATTCACACTGTGTTCCACTTCATACTCGCTCGCTTTCTCCCTCTCACCCCATCTATCCACACTGCCACGCCACGCCACACCAACTGCAACCTCACACATTCCCCTGACATCCAAACACCCTGAGTTGCCCTGACAACCAAACACCCTTATCACATGTCAACTGCACCTCCTGTTGCACCCCCCCCCCCCCCCCCCACCTACTCCAATATTAGAACTGGTACCCTCTCTGTCTCCTTACTCTTTGTCCTGATTTGATATTGTGTTAATTTCTCCATCTCATGCACAGTCTATATGAGTCAAAAGTGAGGAAAGAAAAACTATAGCAATGTGAAATATTTAACTGAGAGAAGAGGAGTAGCAGACTGCTGAATGATAAATGAAACCACAACAGAGATTGAATGAATAAGTAAATAAGCCGAGAGCGTACAGCATAGCAAACAGGACCTGTTGAAATGATTATGGCACACCGGAAGATGGAGGAAATCGATCCAATGGGTGACTACCAGAAATAGGGAGGGCTGAAAGAACACAGAAAAGGGAACAAACAACAACAAGAAAAAAGGGAAATCCTCAACAAATAAGGAACAGAGTGGCAGGCTGCATGGAGATAGAAGTGGAAGGAGAAAAAGAGAGAGAGAGAGAAACCAAGAGAAAAGAGAGAGAGACATTACCTGTATTTGTGGTTGTTTAGGCTGACAGACTTGATCAAAGAGCAGGCTTCTCCTCTTCCTCTCCCCCTCTCTTTATCTCTCCTCCTTTGATAGGCAGCCTGCTATCGCTCTGAACCTGTCGCTGGTCACGTCAAAAAAGAAAAAGTGAAGGAAAGAGAGAAAGGCTAGTGGTGGCAGGGAGGAAGAGCTGGGAAAAAGAGCTGCCTACAAAAAATAGCAAGTAACAAGGGATGAGCTTTCCAAGAACGAGAGAAGACAGAGGAGGAGTGGACTGCTATGTATCTGTTAAGTTAACCCACACAGGGTGAAGAGGGGGAAGAGATGGAGAGTTGAATTCTCTTTTCAAGATTGATTCTGTTTTACCAAGAGGAAGATGGGATAGGAGAGAGAGAGAGAGAGAGAGAGAAAAAAGAGAGAGAGAAATAGGGAGGGAGGGAGGGAGGGAGTGAGGGAGGGAGGGGAATAGGCAGCAATTCATTTTGAAATCTGGGTTACATCTCTCTGGAGAGAGACAAAGCGAGAGAGCAAGTGATGGAGGGAGAAGAAGGGGGGCCATTTTGCCACCATCACTATGGACTAACACCAACCAACACGTCTCACAGTGACAGACTGATAGAGAGGAAGGAGTAAGACAGAAGGATGCCCTTGATAGATCAGTGTCTCTAAACAACACCAGTCTATCAAGGGTTAATCATCAATATCATGGTACACAATCTGTCGCCTTACAACTAGCTGACAGGAGTGTTGGCAGTAATGGTTGGACCGTATTCAGAACAGCCTGTGGACGGATCAAGGCCCATTTGATGTGAATAACGTGGTAATTAGTCCAGTGGAATAGAGATAGGGAACAAAACTGTTCCCCATCTCCATTCCACTGGAATAACAGTACTGTTTCCCATCTCCATTCCACTGGAATAACAGTACTGTTCCCTATCTCTATTCCACTGGAAAAACAGTTTTGTTCCCTATCTCTATTGGACCGTATTCAGAACATCCTGTGGAAGGATTAAGGCCCATTTAATGTGAATAACTTGGTAATTATTCCAGTGGAATTGAGATAGGGAACAGTACTGTTATTCCAGTGGAATGGAGATGGGGAACAGTACTGTTATTCCAGTGGAATGGAGATAGCGAACAGTACTGTTATTCCAGGGGAATTGAGATGGGGAACATGGGTCTATGTACAACCCGTGGTGGTTATCATTAGTCATCTCTGGTGGCAAGTGGTAGAGGGAGTGAACCATCGCCTCAATACTGTAGTCCCTCTGTACCTCAATCCAGGTCACACTGAGGCTCATGGGTAATGCAGTTTCTCAGAGAGGGGCGTCTGGTGTTATTTAGACCCTCCTCACATGGTGAGAAAGGGTTTTAATGGAATACAAGCAGACACACACACACAGCAGGTTTACGACCTCATACGAGACAGTAGTAAAAATACACCATGTTAACACTGACATTGAACAGAGAGAGGGAGAAGGATGGACGGCATGAGAGAGAGAAAAGAGAGAGAGTGGTCGAGATAGAGATATACTGTACAGACAGGGGATGAGGTGATGAGAGAGAGAGAAATGGGCTGATGGGGAGGGACGGAGAGATGGAGAGAGGGATCGAAGGGTTGAAGGTCTAATTAATGAAAATGTAGGTTGTTAGTCTCCTGATGAAGACACCGCCACATAATTAATTAACTATTATAATTAGCAACATTGTTAGAGAGCAAAATGGTGTCAGCGAGCAAGATAAGAGTGTGGTTTGTGTGTGTGTGTGTGTGTGTGTGTGTGTGTGTGTGTGTGTGTGTGTGTGTGTGTGTGTGTGTGTGTGTGTGTGTGTGTGTGTGTGTGTGTGTGTGTGTGTGTGTGTGTGTGTGTGTGTGTGTGTGTGTGTGTGTGTGTGTGTGATCTCCACATGATACATGTCATTTGAACATTAGCCTTCCAGCTAGCAGCAGACAGGGAGTGATCTGGCCTTCCTTTCAGTCACGTTGTTACATTCTCACAGTCTGTTTGAATTGAAATTGCTTCCTGTCACTCTGTCCCATCACACACTGACTCAGTCACTGGGCTACAGGAAGATAATGATTTGTCATTGTATGACTTCACCACTAACAATCAGGTGATCACAGCTCTCCTTCAGAGCCAGACTGACAGATCCCCTGAATAAGGTCTTATGCTTTGCAAAATTTTCTCCTGTTATTTATAAAACTGAATAAAAGATGATCAAACCAAAGCTAAAACAAGATTAAATCAAAAACTTTACTTCTCTGTTCGTTCTGACTTCTCTGTTTTATTCCCTCATAACATTCACTATAATATTTACTCCAATATTTACTATGACATTACTAACATTTACTATAACATTCATAATAACATTCACTATAACATTTACGAAAATTTAATATAACATTCACTATACCATTCACTATGACATTTACTATAACAATTAATATAAAATGTTCTATAACATTCACTATACCATTCATTATAACATTTACTATAACATTCACTATGACATTCACTATAACATTCACTATAACATTAACTATAACATTAGTTATAACATTCACTATAACATTCACTATAACATTAACTATAACATTCACTATACCATTCACTATAACATTCATTATAACATTCACTATGACATTAACTATAACATTTACTATAACATTCACTATAAAATTAATTATAACATTAACTATAACATTTACTATAACATTCACTATAACATTTACTATAACATTTACTATAACATTAATTATAACATTCACTATAACATTTACTATAACATTCACTATAACATTCACTATACCATGCATTATAACATTAACTATACCATTCACTATAACCTTCACTATAACATTCACTATACCATTCACTATACCAATCACTATAACATTCACTATAACATTCACAATAACATTCACTATAACATTCACTATAACATTCACTATACCATTCACTATAACATTTACTATAACATTCACTATAACATTCACTATAACATTGACTATAACATTCACTATACCATTCACTATAACATTTACTATAACATTTTCTATAACATTCACTGTAACATTCACTATAACCTTTACTATAACATTTACTAATGTTTCATAAATCTGTTCCTTTATGTTTTTTAGCTATACTGTATTATGTGGAACCATAAACAAGCAATCTATCTTCCCAAAGTAAGAGGAACAATATGAGACAACAACATGGACCTCAGAGTTTATACTCACTGGTAACTCAACATGGACCTCAGAGTTTATACTCACTGGTAACTCAACATGGACCTCAGAGTTTATACTCACTGGTAACTCAACATGGACCTCAGAGTTTATACTCACTGGTAACTCAACATGGACCTCAGAGTTTATACTCACTGGTAACTCAGCATGGACCTCAGAGTTTATACTCACTGGTAACTCAACATGGACCTCAGAGTTTATACTCACTGGTAACTCAACATGGACCTCAGAGTTTATACTCACAGGTAACTCAACATGGACCTCAGAGTTTATGCTCACAGGTAACTCAACATGGACCTCAGAGTTTATACTCACTGGTAACTCAACATGGACCTCAGAGTTTATACTCACTGGTAACTCAACATGGACCTCAGAGTTTATACTCACTGGTAAATAAATTGAAAAACAACGCACATAAAAGGGGCAATAATGTGTGATTCTGTAGTCTGCAGTATGCTTTGTAATATCTGATGTGGTTCACTGGGGAGTATCTCACAGTGAGTGTGTAAGAAAGAGAGTGTGTGTGTGTGTGAGAACGCCCATGAGTGTGTGTGCATGTATCCAGACGGCTATCTGAGCATGCTTTACAGTCGTGAGTCCCGGGCCATAAAAGAGAGAACAGACAGTGATGCATTATGGTCATAAACCTGGGAGACAGACACACAGTGCAGTATGACAAACACACAGATATAGAACCACTGCTTGATACAGAACAGAAAGACTACACCGTAAACCAGAGACACAAGTAAACATCAGATGGAATGAAATATGTGTCAAATAAAACGGTTGGAAATAGAAAGACGGAATTGGAAGAGGATTTATAATGAATTAGAGGTGAGTGGTTGTGACTTGTCATCATCATCATCTTCACAATTGATATGACCATTGAAACTATAATCAAAATCAGTGTTACGTATAATGTTATAAGATAATGTTGAAAATGGATCTCCCTCTCTCTCTCTCTCTCTCTCTCTCTCTCTCTCTGTCTCTCTGTCTCTCTCTCTCTCTCTAGATGGCTATCCTATTTTTCCTGACCACGGCTTAATGAAACAGAAAATTATCCTCCGTTTGAATCCTTTTTGGGAGCAATCAGCACTTCACCAATTACACACATCCTTCACCAACTAATGGGCAACACATACTGAGTCTAGACCTGCATTATTTCTAGCATCCTTCAATGAAATTAGGTCAAATTGAGTTGCAAAAAAAATATTTGTGGAATCGTAGGAAATGCAGTGTTTTCCCTGCATCTGATCTAATGACATTTGCCAGTTCAAAAGCAATCTGGTCCGTTTGCTTGTATTAGCTTCCTGTTGCTGTGTTTCTATTTGGGTTTTAACGAACAGAGCCCTTTGTGCATGAGAGAGAGTAAGAAGAGAGAGATAGAGACAGAGAGGTGGGGAGAAGGAGAGAGAGGGGGAAAGTGAGGGAGGGATGCAGAGAGTGAAAGAGACAGAGAGATAGATAGATAGAGAGAGGGAGAGATACAGAGAGAGAGATACAGAGAGAGAGAGAGAGAGAGGGAGATAGAGAGATAGAGAGAGAAAGAGAGAGGGAAATAGAGAGAGATAGAGAGAAAGAGAAAGAGAGAGAGGGAGGGAGAGGGAGAGAGAGAGAAATAGAAAGAGAGAGAGAGAGAGAGACAAAGACATCCATGCTAGTGAGATGAAACTTTGGCAGATGATCATCCATCGTAGATGACAGGGGGAAGTTGCAAGATATGCTAATCTTCATTGCGCTAACACACAGCATTCAACACACACACACACACACACACACACACACACACACACACACACACACACACACACACACACACACACACACACACACACACACACACACACACACACACACACACACACACACACACACACACACACACACACACACACACACACACACACACACACACACACACACACAGAGGAAGGCATTGTGAATAATACGTTTCAGATCAATAGGGTTGAAGAGCTGTCTGGTTCGGCCAGCATGCCACCAATACTGTTTTACTTCACATAACAACCAAACTCATTTTGCTGATCTTACTGTGTTTGTATTGTGTTGAGTTGAGCTGAGATCCAGACAGATAACCTGCAGAGTAAAAAAAACAAATGTCTGCTTCTGCACCTGATTCAAAACACAGGAAACACTCGGGCATAATCATATTCACATAACTAATTCTCTCAACTCTCACCCCTTCTTCACTGTCGTCAAACAAAATACAACTGTTACAAATGCGTTTGTCAGAGATTATAAGACACACACACACACACACACACACACACACACACACACACACACACACACACACACACACACACACACACACACACACACACACACACACACACACACACACACACACACACACACACACACACACACAGTGAGAGTGTGTGGTGTTTTAAGGTGTGATCAGCTCTAGCTTGTTTAGCTCATTTGTCCCTGCGCACCGATGTGGCTGATGTGAGGACGGCTGAGTGGCTGAAAAGGAGACAAAAATTAAACGGAGAAAGGATGCTGAGGTGTTTTTGGGGGGTTCAGAGATCAAGCCGAGAGGTTCTAGAACCCTGCGGTGCTTCCTGTGTGTCAATGAAAGAGAGACAGCAGCATCCTCCTCCTTTACCCAAGTGTGAGAAAAAGAGAGAGAGAAAAAGAGAGGTATAGAGGAGAGAGGGAAGGAGGGAGGTATAGAGGAAATATGGAAGGAGGGAGGTATAGAGGAGGGATGGAAGGAGGGAGGTAGAGGGGAGGGCTGTTAAGCTCTGCACCACAGGCAGGTGTTTCAAATCCTCCCAGGTGCTGCTCTCTGATCAGTACATGATCAATCTGCTCCGCCACAGCAGGGACCTGAGTTAGTGAGAGAGAGAGAGTGTGTGTGTGTGTGTGTGTGTGTGTGTGTGTGTGTGTGTGTGTGTGTGTGTGTGTGTGTGTGTGTGTGTGTGTGTGTGTGTGTGTGTGTGTGTGTGTGTGTGTGTGTGTGTGTGTGTGTGTGTGTGTGTGTGTGTGTGTGTGTGTGTGTGTGTGTGTGTGTGTGTGTGTGTGTGTGTGTGTGTGTGTGTGCACGCGTCCATGTGACCCAGTAGTGTGTATGTGACAAGACAGAAGTGAGAAAGGGGAAGAGAGTGAACGTTAGAGAGGGGGAAATAGAGAGCTGGAGAAGTGGGAAAGAGAGGAAGGGAGGGATAGAGCTATAACAACTGGTGTGAGTGGTCTTAATGACATTCAGCTCAGGGTCCTGGGAAGGTACCAACACACATCACCCTTAACCCCCATACATCAGTGGAGGTCTGACAGGATTGAAAATGTGTTAGTAGCATGATAATACCTCAACCTTGCCTTCTGATCATTCTGATTCATTTTGCTTGCCTTTAGGCGTCCACATGCTTCCCAGCCGAAACAGTTCGGAAGAATTTGTAGATACAGTACCAGCCAAAAGTTTGGACACACCTACACATTCTAGGGTTTTTCTTTATTTTTTACTATTTTCTACATTGTAGAATAATAGTGAAGACATCAAAACTATGAAATAACACATATGGAATCATGTAGCAAGCAAAAAGGTGTTAAACATATAAAAATACATTTTATATTTGAGATTATTCTCCACCCTCCACCCTTTGCATTTCAGTTAACAGGTGTGTCTTGTTAAAAGTTAATTTGTGGAATTTCTTTCCATCTTAATGCGTTTGAGCCGATCAGTTGTGTTGTGACAAGGTAGGGGTGGTATACAGAAAAAAGCCCAAGTCCATATTATGGCAAGAACAGCTCAAATAAGTAAAGACAAATGACAATCGATCATTACTTTAAGACATGAAAATCAGTCAATCCTCGGCAAAAACATCAAAATGAATGACAGATTTCTTGATTTGTCTTGGATTAATTCTGACTGGCTACAGCGTCTCAAAATGAACAAACAGAACTATTGCTGCTTTTTTCTCCTTTTTCAAGCGAATGTCTTTTAAGGGGAGCACTGTCACGACTTCCGCTGAAGTCGGTTCCTCTCCTTGTTCGGGCGGCATTCGGCGGTCGACGTCACCGGTCTTCTAGCCATCGCCGATCCACCTTTCATTTTTCATTTGTTTTGTCTTGTTTTCCCACACACCTGGTTTACATTTCCCTCATTACTTGTCATGTATTTAACCCTCTGTTCCCCCCATGTCTGTGTGTGAAATAGTTTATTGTCCACGTTGGCACGCTTCCGGCTGGTTTGCTCCGGGTTTTGTTTTATTACCTGTGCCCTTTCTTACAGACCAGGTTCCCAGAACGTGAAGGCAGACACACCGTTCCAGCTGTATGACACAGAGGAGCGGCCCATGGATCCCACCCCCATACTCCCGGCCTCCTGCCTGGTGGCGCCGGTAGTGTGGGAGCTGGACGCGGACATTGAGCAGGCGCTACGTGCAGAGCCCACTCCCCAACAATGTCCCGCTGGGCGTCTGTACGTTCCGTCTGCTGTCCGTGACCGGTTGATCTATTGGGCCCACACGTCACCCTCCTCTGGTCATCCAGGCATCGGTCGGACGGTGCGCTGTTTGAGTGGGAAGTACTGGTGGCCCACTTTGGCTAAGGACGTGAGGGTTTATGCATCCTCCTGCTCGGTGTGCGCCCAGTATAAGGCTCCTAGGCACCTGCCCAGAGGTAAGCTACACTCCTTACCCGTTCCACAACGGTCTTGGTCGCACCTGTCGATGGATTTCCTTGCCAATCTTCCTCCCTCACAGGGTAACACCACGATCCTTGTTGTTGTGGACTGGTTTTCTAAGTCCTGCCGTCTCCTCCCTCTGCCCGGTCTCCCTACGGCCCTACAGACTGCGGAAGCCTTGTTTACACACGTCTTCCGGCACTACAGGGTGCCTGAGGATATAGTGTCTGATCGGGATCCCCAGTTCACGTCAAGGGTCTGGAAGGCGTTCATGGAACATTTGGGGGTCTCGATCAGCCTTACCTTGGGATTCCACCCCGAGAGTAACGGGCAGGTGGAGAGAGTTAACCAGGATGTGGGTAGGTTTCTGAGGTCTTATTGCCAGGACCGGCTGGGGGAGTGGGCGGCGTTCGTGCCCTGGGCAGATGGCCCAGAACTCGCTCCGCCACTCCTCCACTAACCTCATCCCCTTCCAGTGCGTACTGGGGTACCAGCCGGTTCTGGCGTCTTGGCATCAGAGTCAGATCGAGGCTCCTGCGGTGGACGACTGGTTCAGGCACGCGGAGGAGACATGGGACGCCGCTCATGTTCACCTTCAGCGGGCCGTGCTGCGCCAGAAAGCCAGCGCAGACCGTCACCGCAGTGAGGCCCCGGTGTTCGCACCGAGGGACCGGGTCTGGCTCTCGACCCGAAACCTGCCCCTCCGCCTGCTCTGCCGGAAGCTGGGGCCACGGTTTGTGGGGCCATTTAAAGTCCTGAGGAGACTGAACGAAGTTAGTTACAGGTTACAACCCGATTACTGTATTAACCCCTCATTCCATGTGTCTCTCCTCAGGCCGGTGATGGCTGGCCCGCTCCAGGAGTCTGAGGTGCAGGAGGTTCCTCTGCCCCCTCTGGACATCTAGGGGGCCCCGGCGTATTCCGTTCGCTCCATACTGGATTCGAGGCGTCGGGCGAGGGGCCTTCAGTACCTCGTAGAGTGGGAGGGGTACGGTCTGGAGGAGAGATGCTGGGTTCCGGTGGAGGACGTGTTGGACCCTTCAATGCTGCGGGAGTTCCAACGTCTCTGTCCCTCGCCCTCCGGGTCGTCCTCAAGGCCGGTGTCAAGGGGGGGGGGGGGGGGTACTTTCACGACTTCCGCCGAAGTCGGTTCCTCTCCTTGTTCAGGCGGCGTTCAGCAGTCGACGTCACCGGTATTCTAGCCATCGCCGATCCACCTTTTATTTTCCATTTGTTTTGTCTTGTTTTCCCACACACCTGGTTTACATTTCTCTCATTACTTGTCATGTATTTAACCCTCTGTTCCCCCCATGTCTGTGTGTGAAATTGTTTTTTGTCAACGTTGGCACGCTTCCGGCTGGTTTGCTCCGGGTTTTGTTTTATTACCTGTGCTTTGTGGCAGCCGGTACTTTGTACTTGGGTTTTGTACTTTGTGCTGCCTTACTTGTTCGTTGGACATTTGTTTTGTGACGCGGTAGTGTTCTGTGCAAATGATTGCCTTAGTAAAGTGCTTTGTCTACTCATCTCTGCTCTCCTGCGCCTGACTTCTATGCACCAGCTACACTCACCACCTGACAAGCACACTCATTCGGTTGTGGGCGCCAGCCGAACTGAAGCCTTTACACCTATCCAATCCTCAGGGATCTACGCAGGTGTCAACATGGTAGAGCAGGGTTTCCCAAACTGGGTCCTCAGGACCCCAAGGAGGGCACGTTCAGTGTTTTTCCACTACACAGCTGATTCAAATAATCAATTAATCATCACGTTTTGTTCATTTGAATCAGCTGTGTTAGTGCAAAAAACAAAATGTGCCCTCCTCGGGGTCCAGAGGACCGAGTTTGGGAAACACTGGGGTAGAGGGTAGGGGGTAGTGGTAAGTTGGGGTTGGGTATGTCAAACTCAAACTCAAACCCCTAGTTCAGGGACTGGGTACAAATTGCCCTTAGGTACAGATCTAGGATCAGCTACACCAGGGATGGACAACTATAATAGGGGTGGGGGGCCGCAAAAAAATCTGATCTCATCATGAGGGTCCGCTCCTGAGTGGCGCAGTGGTCTAAGAAACTGCATCTCAGTGCAAGAGGCGTCACTGTATTATCTGATTCGAATTCAGGCTGCATCACATCCGGCTGTGATTGGGAGTCCCATAGGGCGGCGCACAATTGGCCCAGCGTCGTCCGGGTTTAGCCGGAGTAGGCCGTCATTGTAAATAAGAATTTGTTCTTAACTGACTTGCCTAGTTAAATAAATAAAATAATGCCTCACCGATCTGCATACCCACATCCATAACCACACATGCAGGCCCCAGCCTTTTGGGGGCCCTAATCAACATTTTGTTGCCATAGGGTGCAGAGAAATGTTTGCAGTTTTTAAGCTAATTTCTTGCACTTCTACACATTTTGCCATGCCTTATGCTATGTTAATATGATATCTGAGTGAGAGTGACTTACAAAGTCAATTTGGGACCCCGCAATTCGACCATGATTACTACAAGTTTAGATAGCCGGCTAGACTAACTTACTAATGTAAACAATGTTAGCTGACATGGCTAATTGAGTGACTATCAGTGACTGACATAACAAGAGAAAAACCATAACAAGAGAAAAACTGCTGATGCACAACCACATTTGTGGAAAACTGTTAATGGACTCTTGATCAGTATATGGGCGTCTTCCTCCTCTTCCTGCCTGTTAGCCAATCTTATTAGAGCATGAAGTCATTACAGCATGTACACAGAAGCACCAGAATGCAATTAGCCATTAGCCAATCAAATAGACAAAGCAGGTCTAATTAGCAGATAGAAAGCTCACGGGGACGAGCATGCCTGTAATAACACGCCTTTAAAACCCCATCACCGCTGTCAGATAATATTCTGTGTCAGGTTGTGTGGGGACGAGATGGCTTCCTATGCGTCAACGAGCAGGGTATTCCCACTGTGGTACTAGGAATAACGAGGAGGCCTTAAACCAGGGTTGGGGTTGACTCCATTTAGACTCAGCTAATTCAGGGAGGGACTTGAAAGTCCAATTGAAGAATAACCGCCACTTTTGGATCCGCCTCCTGAAATGGAATGGAATTTAGCCATAGATCTAATAGCTGCTATGAATAGGGTTATAATGCAAAATAAGGCTTTATATGTATTTCAAGTGAATAGGAAATCAAATATTTTGTCCTAGTGTTATGTTTGGCACAGTTGAGTCCAATTGGGGATGACAGCAGTAGGGCTTGGTTGAGTGTAGTTGGGTTGAGAGTTGAGAGTTGAGGCAGGGTGTGTGATGTGTGACTGTAGTTGGGTTGAGAGTTGAGAGTTGAGGCAGGGTGTGTGATGTGTGCTGTATTTGGGTTGAGAGTTGAGGCAGGGTGTGTGATGTGTGACTGTAGTTGGGTTGAGAGTTGAGGCAGGGTGTGTGATGTGTGACTGTAGTTGGGTTGAGAGTTGAGGCAGGGTGTGTGATGTGTGACTGTAGTTGGGTTGAGAGTTGAGAGTTGAGGCAGGGTGTGTGATGTGTGCTGTATTTGGGTTGAGAGTTGAGGCAGGGTGTGTGATGTGTGACTGTAGTTGGGTTGAGAGTTGAGGCAGGGTGTGTGATGTGTGACTGTAGTTGGGTTGAGAGTTGAGGCAGGATGTGTGATGTGTGACTGTAGTTGGGTTGAGAGTTGAGGCAGGGTGTGTGATGTGTGACTGTAGTTGGGTTGAGAGTTGAGAGTTGAGGCAGGGTGTGTGATGTGTGCTGTATTTGGGTTGAGAGTTGAGGCAGGGTGTGTGATGTGTGACTGTAGTTGGGTTGAGAGTTGAGGCAGGGTGTGTGATGTGTGCTGTAGTTGGGTTGAGAGTTGAGAGTTGAGGCAGGGTGTGTGATATGTGACTGTAGTTGGGTTGAGAGTTGAGAGTTGAGGCAGGGTGTGTGATGTGTGACTGTAGTTGGGTTGAGAGTTGAGAGTTGAGGCAGGGTGTGTGATGTGTGCTGTAGTTGGGTTGAGAGTTGAGAGTTGAGGCAGGGTGTGTGATATGTGACTGTAGTTGGGTTGAGAGTTGAGAGTTGAGGCAGGGTGTGTGATGTGTGACTGTAGTTGGGTTGAGAGTTGAGGCAGGGTGTGTGATGTGTGACTGTAGTTGGATTGAGAGTTGAGAGTTGAGGCAGGGTGTGTGATGTGTGACTGTAGTTGAGTTGAGAGTTGAGGCAGGATGTGTGATGTGTATTGTAGTTGGATTGAGAGTTGAGGCAGGGTGTGTGATGTGTGACTGTAGTTGGGTTGAGAGTTGAGGCAGGGTGTGTGATGTGTGACTGTAGTTGGATTGAGAGTTGAGAGTTGAGGCAGGGTGTGTGATGTTTGCTGTTAGCCCTTCTGATAGGAAGAAGAGCTGGATTATGTGAGATCAGTCCTGGCCAGATCAAATGGGGGAAAAACCAGTTCCACACGCACATACACACACACCGGCACACACCCGACACACAAAGATACACAGACGCATAGGGATACACATAGACGCACAAACTCTCAAACCACAGATATGTTAGCAACACAAACACCATTAAAGACAAAGACACAGAGAGGTGTTGTTAAGAAACACAGAGACACCCTGCGGTTATTTAAAGAGAATCATATTTTATGAAGCAATTCTCAGGAAGTAAGTGCAGCACTGACCCGCCAGCCCCACCCCCAGACAGACCATGTCAAAACAAACTAACTCATTTAGATCAGGGTATGGACCAGCCCAGTCTGGGCTGTACACTACCAACCGCCTTAGCAACCTGCCTTAGCAACCCATCTTAGCAACCCGCCTTAGCCACCCACAAGTATACAGGTATACACAGGTACACTACACAATTATGATGGTTTCTGGGTGCTGTTCCAAGAGCACAGCAATGAAAGCCTGGTTGCCAGTCTCTTTCTGCTTTAGCAAACGTATCTCAACACTATTATATATAGTGCCACTAGATTTTAGACCGCAAAAACAGATGGAGGACAGCCACCAGGCTAAAACACTGTTAGGTGGATCAATGACACTGAATTCCATTTGAGTCTGGATGACTGAAAGTGGTGGTCCTATGATACCTGTATGGACCACAGTGAATGAGCTGTGTAATGACTTAACCTAGCATCATGTTGAGATGTAGCTCTTATGTCACTAGGCCTGGTGAGTGCAACACATACCACTCCTATTTTTCCTTGAAATTGTTTCATGGCGAAATGCCGATGAGGACCCTGTTTGAACTCGGGAGTGCCATGCATTTTACTTCCCGGGTCAAAGGTGACAGAAGACTGAAACGTAAGGATGAATCATGACCATGGACCAATGACAGATCAGAACTCGTGGTCTAATTTGATCTTAGAGTGGACTGAAGACATGGACGTCAGACTGTAAGAAACAAAAATAGCATTTGACAAATGTAAACAGAGCAGCACTGAAAGGCATAATGCAGACCAGTGAAACACAGTTCTCCCTCACATATCTTATCACATATCTCATCACATATCTTATCACATATCTTTACACATATCTTATCACATATCTTATCACATATCTTTACACATATCTTATCATATATCTTATCGCATATCTTTTCACATATCACATATCTTAATACATAACTTACCACATATCTTAACCCACACAGAGTAAGGAGAGATAAGCCAAAAGAAAACAGACAACTCAAAACAATTATGCAAAGAAGTTCTGCAGCCAAGACGATCTAAAATGTATATATTTCTTTTTCTATCCAACATAATTGAACAGCACAACCTTACTCTGCACAGACATGAGACATGATAAGGTATAGTAAGCAGAGTAAGATGTTAACCTTGATGATCCAATCATTCAGAGCGTGTGAGTGTGTGTGCGTGTGTGTGTGTGTGTGTGTGATGGAGGGATTATTGACGCGTTGCTACAGAGTGTTGCTCAGTGGGAGCTCCAGGAACGAGGAACGATGAGGTCCATTGGCTGAGTGATGTATGCGTGTTTATTAAATATGCATGCAGAGCACTGTGTGTGTGTATGTGTATAAGAGTGTGTGTGCAAGGGGGAGTGTGTGTGTCTGCGTGCATGTGTTGTGTGTGCTTGTGTGGTATTATACAGAATCATGCCGCAGTGGGGCTACATACATTCAATAACACACACACACACATACTAAAATGTACATACACACATGACTGTGCATCCCAATACTTTCAAACAAAATCACAATCATATACACACAAACATGCACACACATTCGTAATGACTTCCAGATATTTCTGACTAGAAAACATAATGTTCCTCGGAGAGTAGATCGCCAGCCAGGCAGTATCGCTACCAGCCACTATACAGCACCATCCCAGTGTTATCCACTATGCTGTACAATATCACACTATGCAGAACAGCACAGTTCAAACCATGTGTTTTCAGTATGCACACACACACACACAAGCATGCACACACACACACACACACACACACACACACACACACACACACACACACACACACACACACACACACACACACACACACACACACACACACACACACACACACACACACACACACACACACACACACACACACACCTCTCACAGCCACAACACTAGGACACAACAAACTGTATTTCACAATCAAAACATAGCCCAACAAAAGTCTGTCATTCACATGCACATTTTTTCTTAACAAAATTATTGATAGCACGTCACATTTCCATAGTCAGCCAGTCATCAATCCAGTTCAGTCCAGTTTAAGATGTAAGTGGTATAGAAAGCAGACACATGCAGTGCAACACCACCAAGTTAACCTTTAAGCACTGTTCCAAGGTCAGGTTTGATTGTTCAATCCCCAATGATTATGGTTAGGACTGGTTGAGGGAGAGCAGATCCTAGACCAGAGCTTGAGGGCAACATGAAGGACATTATGCTACATTACATTACCCAGCAAGCACCAGGTGGGGGTGGTGTACCGGACGCCATGGCAACGCCATGGCAACGCCATGGCAACACCACTGCAACATAGCAACTAATGTCTATGTTGCTGCCCGGCAGTTTGGTACAGCCCAGACTTGCTACAGTGGCATGGTCGTCAGATACACACTTCAATCACATCGTTAATAACATTGTTAATTAATTAATTAATTCATTAATCAATCAATTAATTGATCATCATCTTCAACAATCAGTCAAAAGGAGCAAGAACACAGTATCTACTGGTCTCTGGGTTTTTTTGCTAAGTGAGAGACAGACGGAGGGATAGACAGATTGAAAAAGAAAGATGATCAAGTAAACTAAAATAAAGGAAAATGTAAGAGTTAAATAAATGACAGATATGATTTAGAGGTGAAAAGACTAGTGTGGAACAAACTGCTAAAATAATAGATGGATAGATGGAGAGACAGAGAGAGAGAGAGAGAGAGAGAGAGGGATAGAGAGAAAAAATATGAATAAAAATAACAAAAAATATATATATAATGTTAGGTAGTACAACAGTTAGAGTGACAGACTGATAGATATATTAGATACAGGTAGATGATAGAGAGATTAGACTTTTTTCTCATCTTTTTTTGTCACAGGCACTAATGTCTTCACAGTCATATAGGAGGTATCCAAATTCAAAATGATTTCAGTGTCTAGAATTGCTACAAAGCTAAAACATTTAAAACTAATTATCTAACACTTCCTCCAAGTGTACCAAACTTAACTCATATATATACCTGTATGTATATATATATATATGTATATATTTATTTGTACATATATATTTCTGTATAGATAAATGATAGAATTTTTAAATGATAAAATTGAATACAATAGTCAATAAAATATCTAAGTTAAATCACAGTATAACATGGTACATTCTCAAAAACATAGTATATATTCATATATTATTTAATTCTCAGCAAAAAATGTAGCTAAAGGGTTTTAAAAGTCACTTCTGTTCATGCAGTCACAGACTTAAGTATTAGCGCCTTGATACAACTCAATGATGCTCGATGACACAACAGGGGTCAGCACTCCTGATTGGCTTAAAATGACCTCATTCCAAACATTAGAACTGTTTCCACGGTTTCCACTGTTGGGGCGCTAGGACGAGCGAGCTTCCTCAAGGAAAGATGGCCGCCCTGGTTCCTAAGCTTTAGCTAGAGTACAACTACACAAACCCCTCCACTGCAAGCCTCTGGGATTTCAATCTTCTAAACATGCAATGATTTCTGGGCTTTTCCAAGGTGTAGGGGGGCAGAAGGATCATGGGGACGACAAAACATCTCTTTATAACTATGATAAATTGTTTCCAAAATATGGCCCCTTGACAAAGCAGTATGTGCTGTAGAGAAAAGTAAAATGACAGCCTGTCTTTGTTCAGAAGTGGAAGGTGCTTTGGGGGGGTGGGGGGTGGGGGGGGTGGGGGGGCTGGACTCAAAGATCTGTGACGACATGCACAAACCCAACTCGACGACATAGGCCCTCACATAGCAGGATCAAGCCCCATCAAGCCCTCCATTCCAGACAGGATCAACAGCATCCCCAAAAAGGTTACAAAGTCTAAAAGTTGTACATCATGTCAAAGCTACATTCAACTAGGAGAAGCTGGGGGTTCGGCTGTGGGCTGGTCTCAGAGTGGAGTAGAGAGCTGAGGTGAATACGTCACACCTATGGAGAGCATGACGCTGCATGACACAGCTCTTTTAGATGACACACACACAGAAACACCAAAGCATGGTACGGTCTATAGTTTTGGTTTAACAATGTATTTTGGCACTTTAATGCACTGTCTGTTTATTCTCTGTTTGACACCTGTTGAGTTGTTCATAAGGTGTAGCCTGAGCATGGTACTGTTCAGATGACCTGATCTGTAAATCACCAGCACTTACACACTACTAGTTCTTCACAGATCCTTATTGTGTAGAGACGAGTGGATCTGAGCAGTGCCTGGCCTAGGCCCACCCCGGGGAACAAGCCAACAGGCCTACAGGTTGTCACATGACTCAGCACTCCAAGTACTATCAGTCTGCCATTGTCTTATCATCACATTAATAAAGAGGGCAATATTGCTATTGATGACTTATTCCAGTCTTATCTAATGACAGAACACAGTTAAATCTCTGTCTCACATCTATGTCTCACACTTCACTCCCACATAGTATTCCCCTAATAGTGGTATTACTACATCCGTCTTGCTGTGAAACTACATTTCTAATAATGACAGTAGTCGGGTATTGGCACAGTATTGTTCTTCACCATGGTATAATAACTATTGTATGCTGTAATGACGGATGGCTTATGCGATGACCAATTGTGCTTCATAAGATGCATCTCCTTCACATTGGTGAGTGTGTCTTCCAAGCAGGAGGGAATGAAAGGCCATGAGAACTATTTTAAAATACACTGCTCAGGGTTTCAATGACCCATTACTCCTAATGACTAAAGCTAAGCTGTCCTGATTCCTCCACATAATAACCTAATGTTTTACATCTTCAATGTAATGTCAAATCGACTCAGCTCAGAGATTCTCACTCAGTCCTCTCAAGCTTATTTGAATATTATGCAGCCATCTAGTGCCAACTGTAGATATGGCAACCAATAATTTCCTCCATCCTCTCTCCTAATAGAGAATGCTGATTTGCTCACGTGTGAAATACTATACAGATATACTCATGAAAACAGATGACTGGAAACCAATTTGGCTTAAAAGCTGTGGAGTAGAAATTTGGCACTGCTTTCCAAACGTTTCTCACGTCCAAGTTCAGCCCCAGCCGACCTCCCTGCTGCTTGAAATACTAACAGAACAACACATAAATAGATAGAATAACAAAGAAGCTATCAGGAGAAGAAAGAAACGAAAAGACAGACGGGAAAGAAAGATCTCGCTACATGTCTTTTTTTCTTCTGAATGTTCCGTTTGTGTCTGGAACACAGTGATGTCATCGTGCTCGTCAGCGGAATGACAAGAGTCTCTGTTCTGAGTTCTGATCGGCCCAGAGGAGAAAGAACAGGCTCCAATGAGGTGGCGGAGAAAGTCTCCTGTTAAATCTAATTGGGCAAAAGGGTTTGTAGTAAACATGACATCACAGGGGTTGGTATCCTTCCCTTCCGGGGGGCTTCGGTCACGCTAGATGGCCCTGAAGATGTCATGAGGTCAAAGTGATGTCACTGTCCTCATTGGCCAATGAGAGATGGGAAGCCAGACAGAGCGTGTGTAAGAGAGAGGCGACTGCATTGCTTTTATATCAACCAACTTACAAAAGGGGAGAGAGATGAAGGGGGGATCTCTCCAACGTGAGGATGCAGTCTACCAATCCAATTCAAAAGGGGATGATGTGACATGTCCCTCAGCCAATGGGAGCAGGAGAGCTAGAGTCTGTGGGAGTGTTAACCAGTCGTTGGATCCTTACAGGAGCAGGCCGGTCTCTCCGCTACCAACGAGGTGTGTTCAGTCAGAGCCAGAGGGAGGGAGACGAGCGCGTGTGTGTGTGTGTGTGTGTGTGTGTGTGTGTGTGTGTGTGTGTGTGTGTGTGTGTGTGTGTGTGTGTGTGTGTGTGTGTGTGTGTGTGTGTGTGTGTGTGTGTGTGTGTGTGTGCGTGTGCGTGTGTGTGTGTGTGTGTAAACATGACATCATTACTCACAGTTTGGAGACTTGTCTTATCCATTGTTCTGACTGGGGGAAGAGAGGAGGACCGACGATGACATCACAAAGCTCAGTTCCGACCGTAGGAGGAGTTCTGGAGCTGCTATTGCCCCAGATGACATGGCCTCGCCCTCACTCTCGGTGTCATGGGACCCCTCCAGGCGGATGTAGGTGACCCTGGTGTGGCGCCTCACCGTGGCCCTCACCAGAACACGCACCAGGGACCGGGTTACTATGGTTCCGCTTTCATCCACAGCCATGGTACAGTCATCCCTAGTTGTTCCTGTAGCGATGGTCACTAGCTGATGGTCATTTGTAGTCGCCATAACAGCAGTCTCAGTTGCCGTGGCATCCAACGTTGCCATGGCACCGCCGTTGGTAACAGTTGCCATGGCGTCAGTGGTTTCAGCGGCACCGGTGTCGGCTCGAGTGTCTCCCTCTCTCGTCTCCCCCTGTCATACCTCGCTCTCCAGGCTGGAGAAATGGGCGGAGCCTCGTCGGGAGCATAGGCTCTTGGCCTTGAGTGGCAGGTGGGGGGAATAGAAGCGTCCGGGCTGAGGCACTGACCGTAGTCTCTGGTACAGGAGCTTAGCACTGGCCGAGGCAGAGGACGAGGAGGGAGGAGGAGGGATGGGCACCGGCAGGGAGGAGGATGAGGAAGGGGCACTAGGTAGGGGTTGAGGGGGCGAGAGGGAGGGCTGAGGGGGGTGGTCCACTATCCCTCCTGGCTGCTGTGTGCTGAGGCTTGCCTGGCTGCCTGACTTGGCCTGGCCCTGGTCTGGTTTGGGAGGGGGTTTGGGCCGTGAGCCCCCGCTGAAGCTGTGGCAGTGGGGGAGCAGCTCCTCCTGGCTGTGGGACAGGGCCGTGCTTCCTCTCTTCCCATGGCCGTGTGACCGCCCTTGGGGGTGAGGGTGCACATGGGGGTGTGGGTACTGGCTACATGAACATGACACCCCTGACCCCTGGTTTCTGTCTCGAGCGCGTCCCTTGCCCTTCCCCCTTCCTCCCCTTTTCCACTTCTTCTCTCCCTTCATTGGGAGTTTGTCCACAGACCAGTACCGTCGGGGGAGCGGGTGGTTTGCTGGAGGGGGGGGCCACTGGGACCCCAGACCTCCACTCCCTCCCCCTGACGACCACCCTACTCCTGGCCCTGAACCCCAAGAATCTCCCCCCGCCCCCCCCCAGCCCTCCACTCGCCCTAGTATAGAGTCGTCTCTGCTGTTGATGCTGCCCCCTTTCTCTCTGGAGGGGTATGTGCCGAAAAACCAGCTCCCTCCCCCTATCCCCCCTATCCCACTATTCCCTGGACCTCCAGCCCCCCCACTCCCCTCCCTCCCCTCCCTCCCCTCCCAATACCTCTCAAATCGCCCAAACTCCCCTGATGAGCCCTCATCAGAGTAACTCTCCTCTGCTCTCGCCCTGTCTCTTTCTGACTCTGACACAGCACCTCTCCCACCCGCCCTCCTCACCTTCTCCTCCACCCGTTCCCTCGCTCTGTCTCTCTGCCTCTCCTCCTCCACATCTTGCTCATCATCCTCCTCAGAGTCCCACTCATGGAAGGAGAGCCCCTCCTGGGTGTTAGCCCTGCCTTTCTCATAGTGCATCAACAGAGGCCTCTTCTCTCCTTCTCTCCCTCCCTCCCTTCTCTCCACCCCTCCACTCCTCCGCCTCTTGGAGAGTGGGATGAGGGGAGGGAGGGAGGAGGGGGGTGTTCCAGAGTTGGGGTCCCCCCCTTCCCCGTTTCCTCCGCTCACCCAGAACTTGACCGAGGAGGGGAGTTTGGGGTAGTGCTTACTGGGGGGTCGATGTCTGGAGTGGGAACGGGATGATTTGGGCTGCCTCTCCCTGCTCCTGCTGCTATCCTCCTCTCTATCACCCCCCTCTTCCTCTTCTCCCTCCCTCCTTCCTCGCTCCCTCTCTCCTGCCCATGCTGAATCTCTCCCTTTCTCCCCAAACGTACTACGATACTGGGTTGGAAAGGAAGAGTAGTCTGGCATCCCTCCTTCTCTCCCTCCATCCCCCTCTCCCTCCCTATCTGCCTCCACATCCCCCTCTTCTTGCTCGGAACGCCCAGTCGATTTCTTCCTCTTCTTCGTCTTCAGCGCCTTCTTCTTCCGCTTCTTTTTCACCTTCCGTCTCTTCCTCTCTTTGTCTCTCTCTCGTTCCCTCTCCTCTCTCTTTTTCCTCTTCTTCTTCTTTTTCTTCTTCTCTTTATCTTTCCTCCTCTTCTTCTCTCGTTTCCTCTCGTCATCTCCTCCTCCTCCACTGCGATCCCTCTCTCTCTCACCCCAGCCCGCCCACCACTCCTGTAACTGGGCCAACTGGCTACCTCCTCTCTCCCTCTCCCTTTCTCTCTCCCCTCGGGCAGGGCGTGGTTTTCGGGGTGGTATAGGTGGTGGCTGGCGCCCGTGACTGAGAGAGCGAGAGGAGATAATTGAACGCTGTCTGTCCCTCCCCCTCCCCAGGAGAAGACTGGACTCCTCTGTCAGCTCCTCATCCTCATCATCCTCCTCTGCGTCCAAACCTTCCTGCGTGCTCTGAGAGGTCAAGGAGGAGGAGGAGGAAGGAGAGGAGGAGCGAGAGGAGGAGGTAGAGGAAGAGGTGGACGATGTGTTAGAGGAAGAGGAGGAAGTTGAGCTTGTGTAGGGGAGTGAGGTGGAGGGGGAAGGGGGAGTGTAGGTGGGGGACATGGGCATGGTTACGGGGAGCGGGAGAGGAGGAGAGAGGGGGCGTCCCCTCCTCCCTCCACCGTCCCTCGCTCCATCCCTTCCTCCTCCCCTGCGCCCCAGTGGTAGGATGTTCTCGTACAGAGGCCCGCCTGGCTCTTTGGGCTTCTTGGGCCGGCGCTTCCTCCAAAAGGATGAGGGGAGAGGGGGGGACGGTTGTGGCAGCGGGGGGTTAGTGGGCAGAGGGACTGGGGTCACGCCCACGGCTTGGCTTTTAGGAGGCAGCCGAGGCGTCCAAGGTTTGACCCCTCCCTTCCCCTGACACCCAGCACCACCACCTCCCTCCACCCTCTTCCCCACCCCCTGGTCAGGACCTTTCTCTGAGTAGAAGGCCACAGTGGCAGGAGGAGGTTGAGGGTGACTCCTGGGGGCTGTTTTGGGGGTCTGGGACCCTGCCGGCTGGTCCATACAGGGCCCCAGACCCTCAGGGTCGATGGGTCCATAGTAGCGTTTATATCCATCCAGCCCCCCACCACCACCACCACCACCACCACCACCAACCCCCACTCCTCCAGCTGTCGTGCCCCAGGTCGGAGCCACTTTCTGGGGGAAGGGTCCCATGTCTGCGACGGCCCCGCGGACAGCCATGGGGTTGGTGGCGGTCCCGGCCTTGGGCAGCCTCCAGCGGTCCACCACAGCCAGTCTGCGATCGGGCCGGGGGAGGAATGTGGAGCAGGGCAGGGGCGCCCCCAGCATGGGAGTGTTGGAGGGTCCCAGCGCCGTTCCAGAATGTACCACGGTGGGAGGGGATCCAGGTAGCTGTGTTTTGTAGACGGGCTGTGACTGTTGCTGCTGTTGCTGCTGCGCCATGGTCAGGGCCGGGTTGGTTGACGACGCACTGACCAAGTGTGGCGGGGGCGGGACTGTTACCATGGTGCCATGATGGTGGGGTAGCATAGCCATGGAGGATTTGGCCCCGCCCGGCGTGGTTTCATCCTCAAAGCTACAACAACTGTACATGCCCTGGTAGAGAGGGAGAGATAGAGAACAAGCGGGGAATGGTAATGAACATTCAATCATGTATTAATAGAATCAAATCAAACATGCCCTATGTGACTGAGGGACGAGCAGTTATCAGTCGAGCTGTATGCATAATATATATTAGTATGTGTTGTTTCTATCAATGTCATCGTCAAGGTTACCATACATTCTGAGTGTGAGAGGACTTGAATTCCAATGAATCCTGGGAATTGTCTGAGTGGAAATGGAATTGACCTCAACATACACGTCACACACATACACATCACACGCGCACGGACACATGCACACGAACACACTGACACACATACATAAGATACCTCAATCTCTTGACACCCCCCCCAAACACACACACCATTTCCCACCACACAAACTCACCCTACTGATGGCCAGTAGGAAGTCCAGTCTCCCAGAGCTGGTAGCCATGCAGTGTCTGAGCCTCCAGTAGACCAGGTGCTCCCAGGCAAATACCAGCAGACTGAGCCCCATAGCCACCAGCAGCATGTAGAAGACACCCGCCATGTTGTCTATGTCCAGCTTACTGCTCATCACCTCAATCTTGTCATTGTGACAGATACCAGACAGCCACAGACGCTCCAGCATCTCAATCTCATCTGGGGGGGGGAGAGGGGAGTGAAACAGGGAAAAGGGGAATAGGGGTAGGGACAGAGAGAGATGGGGGATAGGAAGAGGGACAGATAGAGATGTGGGATAGGGAGAGGGACAGAGAGATGGGGGATAGCGAGAGGGACAGAGAGAGATGGGGGATTGGGAGAGGGCAAGAGAGAGATTGGGGATAGGGAGAGGGACACAGAGAGATGGGGGAGGGGAGAGGGACAGAGAGAGATGGGGATAGAGAGATGAACAGAGAGATATGGGAGACAGGGAGAGGGACAGAGAGAGTTGGGGGATAGGGAGAGGGACAGAGAGAGATATGTGATAGGGAGAGGGACAGAGAGAGATGAAGAGAGGGAGAGGGACAGAGAGAGATGTGGGATAGGGAGAGGGACAGAGAGAGATGTTTGATAGGGAGAGGGACAGAGAGAGATGAAGAGAGGGTACAAAGGGAGGTGAGGAGGCAGGCAGAAAGGGATTCATGCAAAGGAGATAATTGGGGAGGGAAGGGGAAAAGAAGGTGAAGGAGGAGGAGTTAGGATTAGGGAGTAGGGTGAGGTTGGAGGAGGAGAAGAGAGGAGGACAGGAGTAGAGTGGAGGGTTAGGGAGTAGGGGGAGGTTGGAGGACGAGGATGGAGGAGAGCATGAGTGGAGGGTTAGGGAGTAGGGAGAGGTTGAAGGAGGAGGAGTAGAGAGGAGAACAGGAGTGGAGGATTAGGGAGTAGGGGGAGGTTGGAGGAGGAGGAGAGATGAGGACAGGAGTGGAGGGTTAGGGAGTAGGGGGAGGTTGGAGGAGTAGGAGGAGTTAGGATTAGGGAGTAGGGAGAGGTTGGAGGAGGAGGAGAGATGAGGACAGGAGTGGAGGGTTAGGGAGTAGGGGGAGGTTGGAGGAGGAGGAGAGATGAGGACAGGAGTGGAGGGTTAGGGAGTAGGGGGAGGTTGGAGGAGGAGGATAGAGGAGAGCATGAGTGGAGGGTTAGGGAGTAGGGAGAGGTTGGAGGAGGAGTAGAGAGGAGAACAGGAGTGGAGGATTAGGGAGTAGGGAGAGGTTGGAGGAGGAGGAGAGATGAGGACAGGAGTGGAGGGTTAGGGAGTAGGGAGAGGTTGAAGGAGGAGGAGTAGAGAGGAGAACATGAGTGGAGGGTTAGGGAGTAGGGAGAGGTTGGAGGCGAAGAGAGGAGGACAGGAGAGGAGGGTTAGTGTTAGCTGTGTGTGTGTGTGTGTGTGTGTGTGTGTGTGTGTGTGTGTGTGTGTGTGTGTGTGTGTGTGTGTGTGTGTGTGTGTGTGTGTGTGTGTGTGTGTGTGTGTGTGTGTGTGTGTGTGTGTGTTCCATTAGCACTAAAGGGAGCTCCTCAGGCCCTCTGTTTGCTCCTCATTCAAGGTGACTCCTCAAGGTCAATAGTCAACAATTGTAAAGGCCTGTTTTGTCAAGCTTCAAAAGTACGGCAAAATGAGAAGAGAATGAGGAGGAGAGAGAGTTAAAGAAAGAGAGAGAGGGGGGGTAGAAGAGGAGGAGCTGAACAATGACATATAAAATAGATGTAAAATAAGCCTCAAAACTTTATAACCCTAGAACTGAGGGCAAATAAAGAGAGGAGAGAGAAAGAGACAGGAAGGAGGAAGAGAAGAGGGAGAGAGGATAAAAATAAGTAAAGAGAAAGAGAGGGATGAAAGAAGGAATGAGGGAGAGAAGCAGAGGTAGTTATATATAGTGGGAGAGAAAAGAGGAGGAGAGAGGAAATCTTTCTCTGTCCACGACCACAGTGTGCCAGGGGAAAGAGAGGAGCGAGGGAACGAGGGAGGCAGAGACGGAGGACGAGAGGCAGAGATTGTGTCATTATGACAAACAGCAGGTACACTCTTCAGTTTGAAGAGGATGAGAGGAGAGAAAAAGGGGTAAATGTGACACATTAGAGAGAAGCGAAGGAGAAGAAGAGAGAAGGGAGAGCTTGGAGATTAGAATCATTTAAATGTGGTGGAAGGATGGCCAGAATCTATATCATGGTGGTAGGCTCAGGTGGGTTAGGGGATTCTCATCTGCTGACCTACAGGGGAGCCAGCATGTTTGTCTTTCTCATTAATGAATACTAGCCTACACACAAGCACAGGGGGCCCTACACCCTGTCTGATTGGCTGATATGGAAACTGCTTGTGTAACCATAGTGATGGACAGACAGGTAACAGATGTATGATTCATTGAGGGATTAAAAAATAATTTAGCAGAGACGAATGCAATGAAACTACTATCACAACAACCACTACTAATCCTCTACTATCATAACGACCACTACTTCTACTGCTCTACTGTTATAACAACCTCTACTACTACTGCTCTACTATCATAACAACCTCTACTACTGCTCTACTATCATAACAACCTCTACTACTGCTCTACTATCATAACAACCTCTACTACTGCTACTCTACTATCATAACAACCACTACTACTGCTCTACTATCATAACAACCTCTACTACTGCTCTACTATCATAACAACCACTACTACTGCTCTACTATCATAACAACCTCTACTACTACTGCTCTACTATCATAACAACCACTACTAATCATCTACTATCATAACGACCACTACTACGACTGCTCTACTGTTATAACAACCACTACTACTACTGCTCTACTATCATAACAACCTCTACTACTAATCCTCTACTATCAAAACAACCTCTACTACTACTGCTCTACTATCATAACAACCTCTACTACTACTGCTCTACTCTCATAGCAACCTCTACTACTACTGCTCTACTCTCATAACAACCTCTACTACTACTGCTCTACTATCATAACAACCACTACTACTAATCCTCTACTCTCAAAACAACCTCTACTACTTCTCTACTGTTATAACAACCTCTACTACTACTACTCTACTATCACAACAACCTCTACTACTACTCTACTATCACAACAACCTCTACTACTACTACTCTACTATCACAACAACCACTACTACTACTGCTACTCTACTATCATAACAACCTCTACTACTGCTCTACTATCATAACAACCACTACTACTTCTGTTCTACTATCATAACAACCACTACTACTACTTCTCTACTATCATAACAACCACTACTACTTCTGCTCTACTATCATAACAACCACTACTACTACTTCTCTACTATCATAACAACCACTACTACTTCTGCTCTACTATCATAACAACCACTACTACTACTTCTCTACTATCATAACAACCACTACTACTTCTGCTCTACTATCATAACAATAACTACTACTACTTCTCTACTATCATAACAACCACTACTACTACTGCTCTACTATCATAACAACCACTACTACTACTGCTCTACTATCATAACAACCTCTACTACTACTGCTCTACTATCATAACAACCTCTACTACTACTACTCTACTGTCATAACAACCTCTACTACTACTGCTCTACTATCATAACAACCTCTACTACTTCTGCTCTACTATCATAACAACCTCTACTACTACTGCTCTACTATCATAACAACCACTACCACCACATTCTCTACTATCATAACAACCTCTACTACTACTGCTCTACTATCATAACAACCTCTACTACTACTGCTCTACTATCATAACAACCACTACTACTACTGCTCTACTATCATAACAACCTCTACTACTACTGCTCTACTATCATAACAACCTCTACTACTACTACTCTACTGTCATAACAACCTCTACTACTACTGCTCTACTATCATAACAACCTCTACTACTTCTGCTCTACTATCATAACAACCTCTACTACTACTGCTCTACTATCATAACAACCACTACCACCACATTCTCTACTATCATAACAACCATTACTACTACTGCTCTACTATCATAACAACCTCTACTACTACTGCTCTACTATCATAACAACCACTACCACCACATTCTCTACTATCATAACAACCATTACTACTACTGCTCTACTATCATAACAACCTCTACTACTACTGCTCTACTATCATAACAACCTCTACTACTACTGCTCTACTATCATAACAACCTCTACTACTTCTGCTCTACTATCATAACAACCTCTACTACTACTGCTCTACTATCTTAATAACCACTACTACTACTGCTCTACTATCATAACAACCTCTACTACTACTACTCTACTGTCATAACAACCTCTACTACCACTGCTCTACTATCATAACAACCACTACTACTACTGCTCTACTGTTATAACAACCTCTACTACTGCTCTACTATCATAACTACCTCTACTACTACTGCTCTACTATCATAACAACCTCTACTGCTACTACTCTACTATCATAACAACCTCTACTACTGCTTTACTATCATAACAACCTCTACTACTACTGCTCTACTATCATAACAACCTCTACTACTGCTCTACTATCATAACAACCTCTACTACTACTACTCCACTATCATAATGTCACGACTTCTGCTGAAATCGATGCCTCTCCTTGTTCGGGTGGTGCTCAGCGGTCGACATCACCGGTTTTCTAGCCATCGCCGATCCATTTTTCATTTTCCATTTGTCATGTCTTGTTATCCCACATACCTGGTTCTTATTTCCCCCATTAATTGTTGTGTATTTAACCCTCTGTTTCCTCCATGTCTTTGTGTGGTATTGTTTATTCTGTTTCATGTTATGCGCACGTTAGTCTTTTGCGCTGGGTTATGTCAATCCAAAATGTTATTTTGTGTTTATTTTGACGTGTGCTTTTGGTTCGCCTAAATAAAAGGCTCCGTTGGTTACCCAATATCTGCTCTCCTGCACCTGACTCTCTTACAGCCATTTACACATACCTGACACATAACAACCACAACTAATGCTCTACTATCATAACGACCACTACACTGCTCTACTATCATAACGACCACTACTACTTCTGCTCTACCATCATAACAACCACCACTACTACTGCTCTACTATCATAACAACTACTATTTACTGCTCTACTACCATAACAACAACTACTACTACTGCTCTACTACCATAACAACCACTACTACTACTGCTCTACTATCATAACAACCACTACTACTTCTGCTCTACTATCATAACAACCACTACTACTGCTCTACTATCATAACAACCAATTCTACTACTGCTCTACTATCATAACAACCACTAATACTGCATTACTATCATAACAACCACTACTACTACTGCTCTACTATCATAACGACCACTACTGCTCTACTATTATTTATTTATTTATTTTTATTTATTTTACCGTTATTTTACCAGGTAAGTTGACTGAGAACACGTTCTCATTTGCAGCAACGACCTGGGGAATAGTTACAGGGGAGAGGAGGGGGATGAATGAGCCAATTGTAAACTGGGGATTATTAGGTGACCATGATGGTTTGAGGGCCAGATTGGGAATTTAGCCAGGACACCGGGGTTAACACCCCTACTCTTACGATAAGTGCCATGGGATCTTTAATGACCTCAGAGAGTCAGGACACCCGTTTAACGTCCCATCCGAAAGACGGCACCCTACACAGGGCAGTGTCCCCGATCACTGCCCTGGGGCATTGGGATATTTTTTAGACCAGAGGAAAGAGTGCCTCCTACTGGCCCTCCAACACCACTTCCAGCAGCATCTGGTCTCCCATCCAGGGACTGACCAGGACCAACCCTGCTTAGCTTTCAGAAGCAAGCCAGCTGTGGTATGCAGGGTGGTATGCTGATGGCTATAACAACCACTACTACTACTGATCTACTATCATAATAACCACTACTACTACTGCTCTACTATCATAACAACCACTACTACTACTGCTCTACCATCATGACAACCACTACTACTACTGCTCTACCATCATAACAACCACTACTACTACTGCTCTACTATCATAACAACCACTACTACTGCTCTACTATCATAACAACCACTACTACTACTGCTCTACTATCATAATAACCACTACTATTACTGCTCTACTATCATAATAACCACTACTACTACTGCTCTACTATCATAATAACCACTACTACTGCTCTACTATCATAATAACCACTACTACTACTGCTCTACTATCATAATAACCACTACAATTACTGCTCTACTATCATAATAACCACTACTATTACTGCTCTACTATCATAATAACCACTACTACTGATCTACTATCATAATAACCACTACTACTGCTCTACTATCATAACAACCTCTACTACTACTGCTCTACCATCATAACAACCACCACTACTACTGCTCTACTATCATAACAACCTCTACTACTACTGCTCTACTATCATAACATCCACTACTACTACTGCTCTACTATCATAACAACCACTACTACTACTGCTCTACTATCATAACGACCACGACTACTACTGCTCTACTATTATAACAACCACTACTACTACTGCTCTACTATCATAATAACCACTACTACTGCTCTACTATCATAACAACCACTACCACAACTAATCTACTATCATAATAACCTCTACTACTGCTCTACCATCATAACAACCACCACTACTACTGCTCTACTTTCATAACAACCACTACTACTGCTCTACTATCATAACGACCACTACTACTGCTCTACTATCATAACAACCACTACTACTACTGCTCTACTATCATAACGACCACTACTACTACTGCTCTACTATCATAACCACCACTACTACTACTGCTCGAATATGAAATCAAATCAAATTTATATATATAGCCCTTCGTACATCAGCTGATATCTGAAAGTGCTGTACAGAAACCCAGGCTAAAACCCCAAACAGCAAGCAATGGAGGTGTAGAAGCACGACAGGTGTAGAAGCATATAATAACAACCACTACTACTACTGCTCTACTACCACAACAAACACCACTTCTACTGCTCTACTGTTATAACAACCACTACTACTACTGCTCTACTATCATAACAACCACTACTACTACTGCTGTACTATAATAACCACCACTACTACTACTGCTCTACTACCACAACAAACACCACTTCTACTGCTCTACTTTTATAACAACCACTACTACTACTGCTCTACTATCATAACAACCACTACTACTACTGCTCTACTACCACAACAAACACCACTTCTACTGCTCTACTGTTATAACAACCACTACTACTACTGCTCTACTACCACAACAAACACCACTTCTACTGCTCCACTGTTATAACAACCACTACTACTACTGCTCTAGTACCACAACAAACACCACTTCTACTGCTCTACTGTTATAACAACCACTACTACTACTGCTCTACTATCATAACACCCACTATTACTACTGCTCTACTATAATAACCACCACTACTACTTCTGCTCTACCATCAAAACAACCACCACTACTACTTCTCTACTGTCATAACAACCACTACTACTGCTCTACTATCATAACAACCACTACTACTACTGCTCTACAATCATAACAACCACTACTACTGCTCTACTATCATAACGACCACTACTACTACTGCTCTACTATCATAACAACCACTAATACTGCTCTACTATCATAACAACCACTACTACTACTGCTCTACTGTTATAACAACCACTACTACTGTTTTACTATCATAACGACCACTACTACTGCTGATCTACTGTTATAACAACCACTACTACTGCTCTACCATCATAACGACCACTACTACTACTGCTCTACTAACATAGCAACCACTACTACTACTGCTCTACTATCATAACAACCACTACTACTGCTCTACTATCATAACAACCACTAATACTAATCTACTATAATAACAACCACTACTACTACTGCTCTACTGTTATAACAGCCACTCCTACTGTTTTACTATCATAACGACCACTACTACTACTGCTCTACTGTTATAACAACCACTTCTACTGCTGCTCCACTATCATAACAACCACTACTACTACTGCTCTACTATCATAACAACCACTACTACTGCTCTACTATCATAACAACCACTACTACTACTGCTCTACTATCATAACAACCACTACTACTACTCTACTATCATAACAACCACTACTACTGCTCTACTATCAAAACCACCCCTACTACAGCTCTACCATCATAACAACCACTACTACTACTGCTCGAATATCAAAACAAATCAAATCAAATGTATTTTTATAGCCCTTCGTACATCAGCTGATATTTTAAAGTGCTGTACAGAAACCCAGCCTAAAACCCCAAACAGCAAGCAATGGGGGTGTAGAAGCACGACAGGTGTAGAAGCATATAATAACAACCACTACTACTACTGCTCTACTACCACAACAAACACCACTTCTACTGCTCTACTGTTATAACAACCACTACTACTACTGCTCTACTATAAGAACCACCACTACTACTACTGCTCTACTACCACAACAAACACCACTTCTACTGCTCTACTGTTATAACAACCACTACTACTACTGCTCTACTATAATAACCACCACTACTACTACTGCTCTACTATCATACCACCCACTACTACTGCTCTACTATCATAATAACCACTACTACTGCTCTACTACCATAACAACCACTACTACTACTGCTCTACCATCATAACAACCACCACTACTACTGCTCTACTATCATAATAACCACTACTTCTGCTCTACTATCATAACCACCACTACTACTGCTCTACTATCATAACCACCACTACAACTGCTCTACCATCATAACAACCACTACTACTACTGCTCTACTATCATAACAACAACTACTACTGCTCTACTATAATAACCACCACTACTACTACTGCTCTACTACCACAACAAACACCACCACTACTGCTCTACTATCATAACACCCACTATTCCTACTGCTCTACCATCATAACAACTACTACTACTGCTCTACTATCATAATAACCACTACTACTGCTCTACTATCATAACAACCACTACTACTGCTCTACTATCAAAACAACCACTACTACTGCTCTACTATAACAACAACCAGTACTGCTACTACTCTACTGTCTTAAAAACAACCACTACTACTGCTCTACTATCATAACAACCAGCATTACGACTGCTCTACATTCAAAACCACCACTCCTACTACTGGTCTACGATTATAACCACCACTACTACTGCTCTACTATCACAACAACCACTACTACTACTGCTCTACTATCACAACAACCACCACCACTCCTGCTCTACTGTTATAACAACCACTACTACTACTGCTCTACTATCATAACAACCACTACTACTACTGCTCTACCATCATAACAACCACTACTACTACTGCTCTACTATCATTACAACCACTACTACTACTGCTCGAATATCAAATCAAATCAAATCAAATGTATTTATATAGCCCTTCGTAAATCAGCTGATATCTCAAAGTACTGTACAGAAACCCAGCCTAAAACCCCAAACAGCAAGCAATGGGGTTGTAGAAGCACGCCAGGTGTTGAAGCATATAATAACAACAACTACTACTACTGCTCTACTACCACAACAAACACCACTTCTACTGTTCTACTGTTATAACAACCACTACTACTACTGCTCTACTATAAGAACCACCACTACTACTACTGCTCTACTATAATAACAACCACTACTATTTCTGCTCTACTACCACAACAAACACCACTTCTACTGGTCTACTGTTATAACAACCACTACTACTACTGCTCTACTATAATAACCACCACTACTACTACTGCTCTACTACCACAGCAAACACCACTTCTACTGCTCTACTGTTATAACAACCACTACTACTACTGCTCTACTATAATAACCACCACTACTACTACTGCTCTACTACCACAACAAACACCACTTCTACTGCTCTACTGTTATAACAAACACAACTACTACTGCTCTACTATAATAACCACCACTACTACTACTGCTCTACTACCACAACAAACACCACTTCTACTGCTCTACTGTTATAACAACCACTACCACTACTGCTCTACTATAATAACCACCACTACTACTACTGCTCTACTACCACAACAAACACCACTACTACTGCTCTACTATCATAACAACCTCCACTACTACTGCTCTACTAACATAACAACCAGCATTACTACTGCTCTACATTCAAAACCACCACTACTACTACTGGTCTACGATTATAACCACTACTACTACTGCTCGACTATCACAACAACCACCACCACTACTGCTCTACTGTTATAACAACCACTACTACTACTGTTCTACTATCATCACAACCACTACTACCACTACTCTACTGTCTTAAAAACAACCACTACTACTGCTCTACTGTCAAAACAAACACAGCTATTACTGCTCTACTATCATCACAACCACAACTACTACTGCTCTACTATCATAACAACCACCACCACTACTGCTCTACTGTTATAACAACCTCTACTACTACTGCTCTACTATCATAACAAACACTACTGCAATACTATCATAACAACCACCACTACTACTGCTCTACTATCAAAACAACCACTACTGATCTACTATCACAACAACCACTACTACTACTGCTCTACTATCTCAACAACCACTACTACTGCTCTACTATCATAACAACCACTACGACTGCACTACCGTCACAACAACCACTACACCTACTGCTCTACCGTCATAACAACCACTACTGCTCTACTATCACAACAACCACTACCACTAATACTTTACTGTCTTAAAAACAACCACTACTACTGCTCTACTATCATAACAACCACTCCTACTACTGCTGTACCATCATAACAACCACTACTACTACTGCTCTACTATCATCACAACTACTACTACTACTGCTCTACTGTCATAACAAACACTACTATTACTGCTCTACTATCATAACCACAACTACTACTGCTCTACTATCATTACAACCACTACTACTACTACTCTACTGTCTTAAAAACAACCACTACTACTACTGCTCTACTATCATAACAAACACTTCTATTACTGCTGTACTATTATAACAACCACTACTAATACTGCTCTAATATCATCACAACTACTACTACTACTGCTATACTTTCACAATCACCAGTACTACTACTGCTCTACTATCATCACAACCACTACTACTACTGCTCTACTATCATGACAATCACTCCTACTACTGCTCTACTATCATAACAACCACTACTACTATTGCTCTACTACCTCAACAAACACCACTTCTACTGCTCTACTGTCATAAGAACCACTACTACCACATTCTCTACTGTCATAACCAGACCCTACTACTGCTCTACTTTCACAACCACCACTCCTACTACTGCTTTACCATCATAACAACCACTCCTACTACTGCTCTACTATCATAACCAGACCCTACTACTGCTCTACATTCAAAACCACCACTACTACTACTGCTCTACCATCATAACAACCACTACTACTACTGCTCTACTATCATAACAAACACAACTACAGCAAACCTATCATAACAACCACTACTACTACAGCTATACTATCATAACAACCACTACTACTGCTCTACTATCAAAACAACCACTACTACTGCTCTACTATAACAACAACCAGTACTGCTACTACTCTACTGTCTTAAAAACAACCACTACTACTGCTCTACTATCATAACAACCAGCATTACGACTGCTCTACATTCAAAACCACCACTCCTACTACTGGTCTACGATTATAACCACCACTACTACTGCTCTACTATCACAACAACCACTACTACTACTGCTCTACTATCACAACAACCACCACCACTCCTGCTCTACTGTTATAACAACCACTACTACTACTGCTCTACTATCATAACAACCACATCTACTACTGCTCTACCATCATAACAACCACTACTACTACTGCTCTACTATCATTACAACCACTACTACTACTGCTCGAATATCAAATCAAATCAAATCAAATGTATTTATATAGCCCTTCGTAAATCAGCTGATATCTCAAAGTACTGTACAGAAACCCAGCCTAAAACCCCAAACAGCAAGCAATGGGGTTGTAGAAGCACGCCAGGTGTTGAAGCATATAATAACAACAACTACTACTACTGCTCTACTACCACAACAAACACCACTTCTACTGTTATACTGTTATAACAACCACTACTACTACTGCTCTACTATAAGAACCACCACTACTACTACTGCTCTACTATAATAACAACCACTACTATTTCTGCTCTACTACCACAACAAACACCACTTCTACTGGTCTACTGTTATAACAACCACTACTACTACTGCTCTACTATAATAACCACCACTACTACTACTGCTCTACTATAATAACCACCACTACTACTACTGCTCTACTACCACAGCAAACACCACTTCTACTGCTCTACTGTTATAACAAACACAACTACTACTGCTCTACTATAATAACCACCACTACTACTACTGCTCTACTACCACAACAAACACCACTTCTACTGCTCTACTGTTATAACAACCACTACTACTACTGCTCTACTACCACAACAAACACCACTACTACTGCTCTACTATCATAACAACCTCCACTACTACTGCTCTACTAACATAACAACCAGCATTACTACTGCTCTACATTCAAAACCACCACTACTACTACTGGTCTACGATTATAACCACTACTACTACTGCTCGACTATCACAACAACCACCACCACTACTGCTCTACTGTTATAACAACCAATACTACTACTGCTCTACTATCATAACAACTCCTACTAATAATGCTCTACTATCATAACAACCACTACTGCATTACTATCATAACAACCACCACTACTACTGCTCTACTATCTTAACATCCAGCCACAACTGTAACTGCTAAAATATCACAACAACCACTACTACTACTGCTCTACTATCATAACAACTACTACAAATAATGCTCTACTATCATAACAACCACTACTGCATTACTATCATAACAACCACCACTACTACTGCTCTACTATCATAACAATCACTACTACTACTTCTCTACTATCTCAACAACCACTACTACTGGTCTACTATCATAACAACCACTACGACTGCACTACCGTCACAACAACCACTGCACCTACTGCTCTACAATCATAACAACCACTACTGCTCTACTATCACAACAACCACTACTACTACTACTTTACTGTCTTAAAAACAACCACTACTACTGCTCTGCTATCATAACAAACACTACTACTTCTGCTCTACTATCATAACAACCAATCCTACTACTGCTGTACCATCATAACAACCACTACTACTACTGCTCTACTATCATCACAACCACTACTACTACTGCCCTACTATCATAACAACCACTCCTACTACTGCTGTACCATCATAACAACCACTACTACTACTGCTCTACTGTCATAACAAACACTACTATTACTGCTCTACTATCATAACCACAACTACTACTGCTCTACCATTATAACAACCACTACTACTACTGCTCTACTATCATCACAACCACTACTACTACTGCTCTACTATCATTACAACCACTACTACTACTGCTCGAATATCAAATCAAATCAAATCAAATGTATTTATATAGCCCTTCGTAAATCAGCTGATATCTCAAAGTACTGTACAGAAACCCAGCCTAAAACCCCAAACAGCAAGCAATGGGGTTGTAGAAGCACGCCAGGTGTTGAAGCATATAATAACAACAACTACTACTACTGCTCTACTACCACAACAAACACCACTTCTACTGTTCTACTGTTATAACAACCACTACTACTACTGCTCTACTATAAGAACCACCACTACTACTACTGCTCTACTATAATAACAACCACTACTATTTCTGCTCTACTACCACAACAAACACCACTTCTACTGGTCTACTGTTATAACAACCACTACTACTACTGCTCTACTATAATAACCACCACTACTACTACTGCTCTACTACCACAGCAAACACCACTTCTACTGCTCTACTGTTATAACAACCAATACTACTACTGCTCTACTATAATAACCACCACTACTACTACTGCTCTACTACCACAACAAACACCACTTCTACTGCTCTACTGTTATAACAAACACAACTACTACTGCTCTACTATAATAACCACCACTACTACTACTGCTCTACTACCACAACAAACACCACTTCTACTGCTCTACTGTTATAACAACCACTACCACTACTGCTCTACTATAATAACCACCACTACTACTACTGCTCTACTACCACAACAAACACCACTACTACTGCTCTACCATCATAACAACCTCCACTACTACTGCTCTACTAACATAACAACCAGCATTACTACTGCTCTACATTCAAAACCACCACTACTACTACTGGTCTACGATTATAACCACTACTACTACTGCTCGACTATCACAACAACCACCACCACTACTGCTCTACTGTCAAAACAAACACAGCTATTACTGCTCTACTATCATCACAACCACAACTACTACTGCTCTACTATCATAACAACCACCACCACTACTGATCTACTGTTATAACAACCTCTACTACTACTGCTCTACTATCATAACAACCACTACTGCAATACTATCATAACAACCACCACTACTACTGCTCTACTATCAAAACAACCACTACTGCTCTACTATCACAACAACCACTACTACTACTGCTCTACTATCTCAACAACCACTACTACTGCTCTACTATCATAACAACCACTACGACTGCACTACCGTCACAACAACCACTACACCTACTGCTCTACCGTCATAACAACCACTACTGCTCTACTATCACAACAACCACTACCACTAATACTTTACTGTCTTAAAAACAACCACTACTACTGCTCTACTATCATAACAACCACTCCTACTACTGCTGTACCATCATAACAACCACTAATACTACTGCTCTACTGTCATAACAAACACTACTATTACTGCTCTACTATCATAACCACAACTACTACTGCTCTACTATCATTACAACCACTACTACTACTACTCTACTGTCTTAAAAACAACCACTACTACTACTGCTCTACTATCATAACAAACACTTCTATTACTGCTGTACTATTATAACAACCACTACTAATACTGCTCTAATATCATCACAACTACTACTACTACTGCTATACTTTCACAATCACCAGTACTACTACTGCTCTACTATCATCACAACCACTACTACTACTGCTCTACTATCATGACAATCACTCCTACTACTGCTCTACTATCATAACAACCACTACTACTATTGCTCTACTACCTCAACAAACACCACTTCTACTGCTCTACTGTCATAAGAACCACTACTACCACATTCTCTACTGTCATAACCAGACCCTACTACTGCTCTACTTTCACAACCACCACTCCTACTACTGCTTTACCATCATAACAACCACTCCTACTACTGCTCTACTATCATAACCAGACCCTACTACTGCTCTACATTCAAAACCACCACTACTACTACTGCTCTACCATCATAACAACCACTACTACTACTGCTCTACTATCATAACAAACACAACTACAGCAAACCTATCATAACAACCACTACTACTACAGCTATACTATCATAACAACCACTCCTACTACTGCTGTACCATCATAACAACCACTACTACTACTGCTCTACTATCATCACAACCACTACTACTACTGCTCTACTGTCATAACAAACACTACTATTACTGCTCCACTATCATAACCACCACTACTACTGCTCTACTATTATAACAACCACTACTACTACTGCTCTACTATCATCACAACCACGACTACTACTGCTCTACTTTCACAATCACCACTACTAGTACTGCTCTACTATCATCACAACCACTACTACTACTGCTCTACTATCATGACAACCACTCCTACTACTGCTGTACTATCATAACAACCACTACTACTACTGCTCTACTATCATCACAGCCACTACTACTACTGCTCTACTATCATAACAACTACTACTACTACTGCTGTACCATCATAACAACCACTCCTACTACTGTTCTACTATCATAACAACCACTACTTCTACTGCTCTACTGTCATAAGAACCACTACTACCACATTCTCTACTATCGTAACCAGACCCTACTACTGCTCTACTTTCACAACCACCACTCCTACTACTGCTTTACCATCATAACAACCACTCCTACTACTGCTCTACTATAATAACCAGACCCTACTACTGCTCTACAATCAAAACCACCACTACTACTACTGCTCTACCATCATAACAACCACTACTACTACTGCTCTACTATCATCACAACCACTACTACTACTGCTCTACTATCATAACAACCACAACTACTGCAAACCTATCATAACAACCACTACTACTACTGCTGTACCATCATAACAACCACTACTACTACTGCTCTACTATCATCACAACCACTACTACTACTGCTCTACTGTCATAACAAACAATACTATTACTGCTCTACTATCATAACCACCACTACTACTGCTCTACTGTTATAACAGCCGCTACTACTACTGCTCTACTATCATCACAACCACTACTACTACTGCTCTACTATCATAACAACCACCACCACTACTGCTATACTGTTATAACAACCACTACTACTACTTCTCTACTATCATAACAACTACTACTACTACTGCTCTGCTATCATAACAAACACCACTACTACTGCTCTAGTATCATAACAACCACTCCTACTACTGCTGTACCATCATAACAACCACTACTACTACTGCTCTACTATCATCACAACCACTACTACTACTGCCCTACTATCATAACAACCACTCCTACTACTGCTGTACCATCATAACAACCACTACTACTACTGCTCTACTATCATCACAACCACTACTACTACTGCTCTACAGTCATAACAAACACTACTATTACTGATCTACTATCATAACCACAACTACTACTCCTCTACTATCATTACAACCACTACTACTACTACTCTACTGTCTTAAAAACAACCACTACTACCACTGCTCTACTGTCAAAACAAACACTCCTATTACTGCTCTACTATTATAACAACCACTACTACTACTGCTCTACTATCATCACAACCACTACTATCACTACTCTACTGTCTTAAAAACAACCACCACTACTGCTCTACTGTCAAAACAAACACAGCTATTACTGCTCTACTATCATCACAACCACAACTACTGCTCTACTGTTATAACAACAACTACTACTACTGCTCTACTATCATAACAACTACTACTAATAATGCTCTACTATCATAACAACCACTACTGCATTACTATCATAACAACCACCACTACTACTGCTCTACTATCAAAACAACCACTACTGCTCTACTATCACAACAACCACTATTACTACTGCTCTACTATCTCAACAACCACTACTACTGCTCTACTATCATAACAACCACTACGACTGCACTACCGTCACAGCAACCACTACACCTACTGCTCTACTGTCATAACAACCACTACTGCTCTACTATCACAACAACCACTACTACTACTACTTTACTGTCTTAAAAACAACCACTACTACTGCTCTGCTATCATAACAACCACTACTACTGCTCTGCTATCATCACAACCACTACTACTACTGCTCTACTATCATAACAACCACTCCTACTACTGCTGTACCATCATAACAACCACTACTACTACTGCTCTACTATCATCACAACCACTACTACTACTGCCCTATTATCATAACAACCACTCCTACTACTGCTGTACCATCATAACAACCACTACTACTACTGCTCTACTATCATCACAAAAACTACTTCTACTGCTCTACTGTCATAACAAACACTACTATTACTGCTCTACTATCATAACCACAACTACTACTGCTCTACTATCATTACAACCACTACTACTACTACTACTCTACTGTCTTAAAAACAACCACTACTACTGCTCTACTGTCAAAACAAACACTCCTATTACTGCTGTACTATTATAACAACCACTACTACTACTGCTCTAATATCATCACAACCACTACTACTACTGCTCTACTTTCACAATCACCTGTACTACTACTGCTCTACTATCATCACAACCACTACTACTACTGCTCTACCATCATAACAACCACTCCTACTACTGTTCTACTATCATAACAACCACTACTACTACTGCTCTACTACCTCAACAAACACCACTTCTACTGCTCTACTGTCATAAGAACCACTACTACCACATTCTCTACTATCATAACCAGACCCTACTACTGCTCTACTTTCACAACCACCACTCCTACTACTGCTTTACCATCATAACAACCACTCCTACTACTGCTCTACTATCATAACCAGACCCTACTACTGCTCTACATTCAAAACCACCACTACTACTACTGCTGTACCATCATAACAACCACTACTACTACTGCTCTACTATCATCACAACCACTACTACTACTGCTCTACTGTCATAACAAACACTACTATTACTGCTCTACTATCATAATCACCACTACTACTGCTCTACTATTATAACAACCACTACTACTGCTCTACTGTCAAAACAAACACTCCTATTACTGCTGTACTATTATAACAACCACTACTACTACTGCTCTAATATCATCACAACCACTACTACTACTGCTCTACTTTCACAATCACCAGTACTACTACTGCTCTACTATCATCACAACCACTACTACTACTGCTCTACTATCATGACAATCACTCCTACTACTGCTCTACTATCATAACAACTACTACTACTACTGCTCTACCATCATAACAACCACTCCTACTACTGTTCTACTATCATAACAACCACTACTACTACTGCTCTACTACCTCAACAAACACCACTTCTACTGCTCTACTGTCATAAGAACCACTACTACCACATTCTCTACTATCATATCCAGACCCTACTACTGCTCTACTTTCACAACCACCACTCCTACTACTGCTTTACCATCATAACAACCACTCCTACTACTGCTCTACTATCATAACCAGACCCTACTACTGCTCTACATTCAAAACCACCACTACTACTACTCCTCTACCATCATAACAACCACTACTACTACTGCTCTACTATCATAACAACCACAACTACTGCAAACCTATCATAACAACCACTACTACTACTGCTATACTATCATAACAACCACTACTACTACTGCTCTACTATCATGACAACCACTCCTACTACTGCTGTACTATCATAACAACCACTACTACTACTGCTCTACTATCATCACAACCACTACTACTACTGCTCTACTATCATAACAACTACTAATACTGCTCTACCATCATAACAACCACTCCTACTACTGTTCTACTACCTCAACAAACACCACTTCTACTGCTCTACTGTCATTAGAACCACTACTACCACATTCTCTACTATCAGAACCAGACCCTGCTACTGCTCTACTTTCACAACCACCACTCCTACTACTGCTTTACCATCATAACAACCACTCCTTCTACTGCTCTACTATCATAACCAGACTCTACTACTGCTCTACATTCAAAACCACCACTACTACTACTGCATTACTATCATAACAACCACAACTACTGCATTACCATCATAACAACCACTACTACTACTGCTCTACTATCATAACAACCACTACTACTACTGCATTACTATCATAACAACCACAACTACTGCATTACTATCATAACAACCACCACTACTACTGCTACACTATCATAACAACCACAACTACTGCATTACTATCATAACAACCACCACTACTACTGCTCTACTATCATAGCAACCACTACTACTACTGCTCTACTATCATAGCCAGACCCTACTACTGCTCTACTTTCACAACCACCACCACTACTACTGTTCTACTATCTTTACAACACTACTACTACTTCTCTACTATTATAACCACCACTACTACTACTACTACTACTACTACTACTACTACTGATCATAACAAGAACTACTGCTACTGCTCTACTATCATAACAACCACAACTAATGCTCTACGATCATAACACCCACTAATACTACTGGCCTATGATTATAATAACCACCACTACTGCTTTACTATCATAACAACAACTACTACTACTGCTCTACTATCATAATAACCTCCACTACTAATGCTCTACTATCATAACAACCAGCATTACCAGCACCAGACCCTACTACTGCTCTACATTCAAAACTACCACTACTAATACTGCTCTACAATCATAACAACCACCACTACTGCTCTACTATCATAACAACCACTACTACTACTGCTCTACTATCATAACAACCACTACTTCTACTGATCTACTGTCATAACAACCACTACTACTACTGCTCTACTATCATAACAACAACTACTTCTACTGATCTACTATCGTAACAACCACTACTACTACTGCTCTCCTATCATAACAAGCACTACTACTACTACTCTACTATCATGACCACCGCTACTACTGCTGTTCTACCATCATAACAACCACAACTAACGCTCTACTATTATAACAACAACTACTACTACTGCTCTACTATCATAACAACCAGCATTACTACTGCTCTACATTCAAAACCACCACTACTACTACTGGTCTATGATTTTAACCACCACTACTAATGCTCTACTGTCATAACAACCACAACTGCTCTACTATCACAACAACCACTACTACTACTGCTCTACTATCATAACAACCACCACCACTACTGCTCTACTATCATAACAACCAGCACTAATGCTCTACGATCATAACAACCACTGCTACTACTGTTCTACTATCATAACAACCACAACTACTACTGCTCTACTATTATAACAACCACTACTACTACAGCTCTACTATCATAACAACCAGTACTAATTCTTCTCTATATTCATAACAACCACTACTACTACTGCTCTACTATCATAACCACCACTATTACTACTGGTCTACAATTATAATAACCACTTCTACTACTGCTCTACTATCATAACAACCACTCGAATTTCTCTACTATCATAACAACCACTACTACTGCTGCTCTACTAACATAACCACCACTACTACTACTGCTCTACGATCTTAACAACCCCTACTACTACTACTAAACCATCATAATAACCACTGCTACTGCTCTACTATCATATCAACCACAACTACTGCTACACAAATATAATAACAACCACTACTATCACTGATCTACGACCACAACAACCACAACATCTACTGCTCTACAATTATAATAACCACTACTACTGCTCTGCTATCATCACAATACCTACTACTACTGCTATACTATCATAACAACTACTACTAATAATGCTCTACTATGTTAATAAACAACACTACTACTGATTTACTATCATAACCACCACCACATTCACTGCTCTACTATCATAACAACCACTACTACTGCTCTATTACCATAACAACCACTACTTCTGCTCTACTAACATTACAACACCACTACTACTACTGCTCTACTATCAATACCACTACTACTACTGCTCTACTATCATAACAAATACTACTACTGCTCTACATTCAAAACCACCACTAACACTACTGCTCTACAATCATAATAACCACTACTACTGCTCTACTACCACAAGAAACACCACTACTACTGCTCTATTGTCATAACAACCACTACTACGACCTTCTCTACTATCATAACAACCACTACTACTACTGCTCTACTATCATAACAACCACAACCACGAATGCTTTACTATCGTAATAAACACTACTACTGCTCTACTATCATAACTACCGTTACTACTACTATACTATCGTAACAACTACTACTACTACTAAGAATATACTATCATAATAAACAACATTACTACTGCTCTTATATCACAACCACTACCATTACTACTGCTCTACTATCATACCAACCACTACTACTACTGCTCTACTATCATAACCACTACTTCTACAGCTCTAATATCATAACAACCAGCACTACTACTGCTCCACCATCAAAACAACCACTACTACTACTACTGTTCTACAATCATAACAAACACTACTACTGCTCTAATACCATAACAACCACTGATTCTGCTCTGCTACCATAACAACCATTACTTCTGCTCTACGATCATAACAACCACTACTACCACTTCTCCACTATCAAAGCAACCACTACTACTCATGCTCTACTATAATAAAAACCACTACTACTTCTCTACGATCATAACAACAACCACTACTGCTGCTCTACTATCATAACAACCACTACTACTACTGCTCTACTATCATAACAACCACTACCACCACATTCTCTACTATCATAACAACCAATGCAACTACTGCTCTACTATCATAACAACCACCACTACTACTGCCCTACTATCATAACAACACTACTACTACTGCTCTACAATCATAACAACCACTACTACTACTGCTCTACTATCATAACAACCAGCACAACCACTGCTGAACTATCATAACAACCACTAGTATTTCTCTGCGATCATAACAACAACCAATACTATTAATTTCACACTACTATTTCTGCTCTACTACCACAACAATCACTACTTCTACTGCTCTACTATCATAACAACAAATATTACAACTGCTCCGTTTTCATAACAACCACTACTACTGCTCCAATTTCATAACAACCACTACTACTACTGCTCTACTACCATAACTGGACCCTACTACTACTGCTCTCCTATCATAACAACCACTACTACTACTACTCTATTATCACAACCACCACTACTACTGCTGTTCTACCATCATAACAACCACAACTAACGCTCTACTATTATAACAACAACTACTACTACTGCTCTACTATCATAACAACCAGCATTACTACTGCTCTACATTCAAAACCACCACTACTACTACTGGTCTACGATTTTAAACACCACTACTAATGCTCTACTGTCATAACAACCACAACTGCTCTACTATCACAACAACCACTACTTCTACTGCTCTACTATTATAACAACAACTACTACTACTGCTCTACTATCATAACAACCAGCATTACTACTGCTCTACATTCAAAACCACCACTACTACTACTGGTCTACGATTTTAACCACCACTACTAATGCTCTACTGTCATAACAACCACAACTGCTCTACTATCACAACAACCACTACTACTACTGCTCTACTATAATAACAACCACCACCACTACTGCTCTACTATCATAACAACCAGCACTAATGCTCTACGATCATAACAACCACTGCTACTACTGTTCTACTATCATAACAACCACAACTACTACTGCTCTACTATTATAACAACCACTACTACTACTACAGCTCTACTATCATAACAACCACTACTAATTCTTCTCTATATTCATAACAACCACTACTACTACTGCTCTACTATCATAACCACCACTATTACTACTGGTCTACAATTATAATAACCACTTCTACTACTGCTCTACTATCATAACAGCCACTCGAATTTCTCTACTATCATAACAACCACTACTACTACTGCTCTACTACCTCAACAAACACCACTTCTACTGCTCTACTGTCATAAGAACCACTACTACCACATTCTCTACTATCATAACCAGACCCTACTACTGCTCTACTTTCACAACCACCACTCCTACTACTGCTTTACCATCATAACAACCACTCCTACTACTGCTCTACTATCATAACAAGACCCTACTACTGCTCTACATTCAAAACCACCACTACTACTACTGCTGTACCATCATAACAACCACTACTACTACTGCTCTACTATCATCACAACCACTACTACTACTGCTCTACTGTCATAACAAACACTACTATTACTGCTCTACTATCATAATCACCACTACTACTGCTCTACTATTATAACAACCACTACTACTGCTCTACTGTCAAAACAAACACTCCTATTACTGCTGTACTATTATAACAACCACTACCACTACTGCTCTACTTTCATCACAACCACTACTACTACTGCTCTACTGTCATAACAAACACTACTATTACTGCTCTACTATCATAACCACCACTACTACTGCTCTACTATTATAACAACCACTACTACTACTGCTCTACTATCATCACAACCACTACTACCACTACTCTACTGTCTTAAAAACAACCACTACTACTGCTCTACTGTCAAAACAAACACTCCTATTACTGCTGTACTATTATAACAACCACTACTAATACTGCTCTACTAACATAACCACTACTACTACTGCTCTAATATCATCACAACAACTACTTCTACTGCTCTACTTTCACAATCACCAGTACTACTACTGCTCTACTATCATCACAACCACTACTACTACTGCTCTACTATCATGACAATCACTCCTACTACTGCTCTACTATCATAACAACTACTACTACTACTGCTCTACCATCATAACAACCACTCCTACTACTGTTCTACTATCATAACAACCACTACTTCTACTGCTCTACTGTCATAAGAACCACTACTACCACATTCTCTACTATCATATCCAGACCCTACTACTGCTCTACTTTCACAACCACCACTCCTACTACTGCTTTACCATCATAACAACCACTCCTACTACTGCTCTACTATCATAACCAGACCCTACTACTGCTCTACATTCAAAACCACCACTACTACTACTCCTCTACCATCATAACAACCACTACTACTACTGCTCTACTATCATAACAACCACAACTACTGCAAACCTATCATAACAACCACTACTACTACTGCTATACTATCATAACAACCACTACTACTACTGCTCTACTATCATAACAACCACTCCTACTACTGCTGTACCATCATAACAACCACTACTACTACTGCTCTACTATCATCACAACCACTACTACTACTGCTCTACTGTCAAAACAAACACTACTATTACTGATCTACTATTATAACAACCACTACTACTACTGCTCTACTATCATCACAACCACTGCTACTACTGCTCTACTTTCACAATCACCACTACTAGTACTGCTCTACTATCATCACAACCACTACTACTACTGCTCTACTATCATGACAACCACTCCTACTACTGCTGTACTATCATAACAACCACTACCACTACTGCTCTACTATCATCACAACTACTAATACTGCTCTACCATCATAACAACCACTCCTACTACTGTTCTACTACCTCAACAAACACCACTTCTACTGCTCTACTGTCATTAGAACCACTACTACCACATTCTCTACTATCAGAACCAGACCCTGCTACTGCTCTACTTTCACAACCACCACTCCTACTACTGCTTTACCATCATAACAACCACTCCTTCTACTGCTCTACTATCATAACCAGACTCTACTACTGCTCTACATTCAAAACCACCACTACTACTACTGCATTACTATCATAACAACCACAACTACTGCATTACTATCATAACAACCACAACTACTACTGCTCTACTATCATAACAACCACTCCTTCTACTGCTCTACTATCATAACCAGACTCTACTACTGCTCTACATTCAAAACCACCACTACTACTAATGCTCTACTATCGTAACAACCACAACTACTGCATTACTATCATAACAACCACAACTACTACTGCTCTACTATCATAACAACCACAACTACTGCATTACTATCATAACAACCACTACTACTACTGCTCTACTATCATAACAACCACAACTACTGCATTACTATCATAACAACCACCACTACTACTGCTACACTATCATAGCAACCACTACTACTACTGCTCTACTATCATAGCCAGACCCTACTACTGCTCTACTTTCACAACCACCACCACTACTACTGTTCTACTATCTTTACAACACTACTACTACTTCTCTACTATTATAACCACCACTACTACTACTACTACTACTACTACTACTACTACTACTGATCATAACAAGAACTACTGCAACTGCTCTACTATCATAACAACCACAACTAATGCTCTACGATCATAACACCCACTAATACTACTGGCCTATGATTATAATAACCACCACTACTGCTTTACTATCATAACAACAACTACTACTACTGCTCTACTATCATAATAACCTCCACTACTAATGCTCTACTATCATAACAACCAGCATTACCAGCACCAGACCCTACTACTGCTCTACATTCAAAACTACCACCACTACTACTGCTCTACTATCATAACAACCACTACTACTACTGCTCTACTATCATAACAACCACTACTTCTACTGATCTACTGTCATAACAACCACTACTACTACTGCTCTACTATCATAACAACAACTACTTCTACTGATCTACTATCGTAACAACCACTACTACTACTGCTCTACTATCATAACAACCACTACTACTACTGCTCTACTGTCATAACAACCACTACTACTACTGCTCTACTACCATAACTGGACCCTACTACTACTGCTCTCCTATCATAACAACCACTACTACTACTACTCTATTATCATGACCACCACTACTACTGCTGTTCTACCATCATAACAACCACAACTAACGCTCTACTATTATAACAACAACTACTACTACTGCTCTACTATCATAACAACCAGCATTACTACTGCTCTACATTCAAAACCACCACTACTACTACTGGTCTACGATTTTAACCACCACTACTAATGCTCTACTGTCATAACAACCACAACTGCTCTACTATCACAACAACCACTACTACTACTGCTCTACTATCATAACAACCACCACCACTACTGCTCTACTATCATAACAACCAGCACTAATGCTCTACGATCATAACAACCACTGCTACTACTGTTCTACTATCATAACAACCACAACTACTACTGCTCTACTATTATAACAACCACTACTACTACAGCTCTACTATCATAACAACCACTACTAATTCTTCTCTATATTCATAACAACCACTACTACTACTGCTCTACTATCATAACCACCACTATTACTACTGGTCTACAATTATAATAACCACTTCTACTACTGCTCTACTATCATAACAACCACTCGAATTTCTCTACTATCATAACAACCACTACTACTGCTGCTCTACTAACATAACCACCACTACTACTACTGCTCTACGATCTTAACAACCCCTACTACTACTACTAAACCATCATAATAACCACTGCTACTGCTCTACTATCATATCAACCACAACTACTGCTACACAAATATAATAACAACCACTACTATCACTGATCTACGACCACAACAACCACAACATCTACTGCTCTACAATTATAATAACCACTACTACTGCTCTGCTATCATCACAATACCTACTACTACTGCTATACTATCATAACAACTACTACTAATAATGCTCTACTATGTTAATAAACAACACTACTACTGATTTACTATCATAACCACCACCACATTCACTGCTCTACTATCATAACAACCACTACTACTGCTCTATTACCATAACAACCACTACTTCTGCTCTACTAACATTACAACACTACTACTACTACTGCTCTACTATCAATACCACTACTACTACTGCTCTACTATCATAACAAATACTACTACTGCTCTACATTCAAAACCACCACTAACACTACTGCTCTACGATCATAATAACCACTACTACTGCTCTACTACCACAAGAAACACCACTACTACTGCTCTATTGTCATAACAACCACTACTACGACCTTCTCTACTATCATAACAACCACTACTACTACTGCTCTACTATCATAACAACCACAACCACGAATGCTTTACTATCGTAATAAACACTACTACTACTCTACTATCATAACTACCGTTACTACTACTATACTATCGTAACAACTACTACTACTACTAACAATATACTATCATAATAAACAACATTACTACTGCTCTTATATCACAACCACTACCATTACTACTGCTCTACTATCATACCAACCACTACTACTACTGCTCTACTATCATAACCACTACTTCTACAGCTCTACTATCATAACAACCAGCACTACTACTGCTCCACCATCAAAACAACCACTACTACTACTACTGTTCTACAATCATAACAAACACTACTACTGCTCTAATACCATAACAACCACTGATTCTGCTCTGCTACCATAACAACCATTACTTCTGCTCTACGATCATAACAACCACTACTACCACTTCTCCACTATCAAAGCAACCACTACTACTCATGCTCTACTATAATAAAAACCACTACTACTTCTCTACGATCATAACAACAACCACTACTGCTGCTCTACTATCATAACAACCAATACTACTACTGCTCTACTATCATAACAACCACTACCACCACATTCTCTACTATCATAACAACCAATGCAACTACTGCTCTACTATCATAACAACCACCACTACTACTGCCCTACTATCATAACAACACTACTACTACTGCTCTACAATCATAACAACCACTACTACTACTGCTCTACTATCATAACAACCAGCACAACCACTGCTGTACTATCATAACAACCACTAGTATTTCTCTGCGATCATAACAACAACCAATACTATTAATTTCACACTACTATTTCTGCTCTACTACCACAACAATCACTACTTCTACTGCTCTACTATCATAACAACAAATATTACAACTGCTCCGTTATCATAACAACCACTACTACTGCTCCAATTTCATAACAACCACTTCTACTACTGCTCTACTATCATAACAACAACTACTTCTACTACTGCTCTACTATCATAACAAGCCCTAATACTTCTCTACTATCATAACAACTACTACTATTTCTGCTTTACTATAATAACAACCACTACTACTACTGCTCTACCATCATAACAACCACTACTACAACTGCTCTAATTTCATTAAAAAAACTACTACTACTGCTCTGATATCACAACAACCACTAATTCTACTGCTCTCCTATCATGACGACAACAACTAATATTGCTCAATTTTAATAACCACCAGTACTACTAATTCTCTACTATCACAACCACCACTAAGACTACTGCTCTACTTTAATAACAACCAATTCTACTACTGCTCTAATATCATATCACCCAATGCTACCACTCTACTATCATAATAACTACCACTACTACTGCTATACTATCATAACAACCACTACTACTACAGCTCTACTATCATAACCACTACCACTTCTAGTGCTCTACTATCATAACAAACACTGCTACTGCTCTACTATCATGACAGCCACCACTACGAATGCTCTAACTGTCATAAACAACCACAACTACTGCTATACTATCATAACAACCTCTATTTCTACTGCTCTACTATCATAACAACCAATACTACTACTGCTCTAGTATCATAACCTTTACTTCTACTGCTCCACTTTCATTAAAAACACTACTACTACTGCTCTACTATCATAACAACCACTATTTCTACTGCTCTACTATACTAACAACCACTATTACTACTGCTCTACTATCATAACAACCACTACTACCACTGCTCTACTATCATAACCACTACTTCTACTGCTCTACTATCATAACAACCAATATTAATACTGCTCTACTATCATAACAACCACTAATTATACTGCTCTCCTTTCATGAAATCCACTGCTACTGCTCTACTTTCATGACAACAACAAATACTTTTGCTCAATTTTAATAACCACCAGTACTACCAATTGTCTACTATCACAACAACCACTACTGCACTTATTCTACTATCATAACCACCACTAAGACTACTGCTCTACTTTAATAACAACCAATTCTACTACTGCTCTAATATCATAACAACCACTACTACTACTGCTCTACTATCATAACCAGACCCTACTACTACTACTGCTCTACTATCATAACCAGACCCTACTACTACTGCTCTACTATCATAACCACCACCACTGCTACTGCTCTACTATCATGACAGCCACTAATACTAATGCTATAACTGTCATAAACAACCACAACTACTGCTATACTATCAAAACAGCTACTTCTTCTTCTCAACTATCATAACCACCACTACTACTACCGCTATACTATCATAACTAGCACTACTACTACTGCTCTACTATCATAACAAACACTACTACTACTGCTTTACTATCATAACAACCACTACTACTGCTCTACTATCATAACAACCACTTCTAGTGCTCTATTTTCATTACCACATCAAATCAAATTTATTTGTCACGTGCGCCGAATACAACAGTTTTAGACCTTACTGTTGTATTCTTACTTACAGGCTCTAACCAATAGTGCAAAAAAAGGTATTAGGAGAACAATAGGTAAGTAAAGAAATAAAAACAACAGTGAAAAACAGCAGCGAGGCTGTATACAGTAGGGAGGCTATAAAATTAGCGAGGCTACATACAGACACCGGTTAGTCAGGCTGATTGAGGTAGTATGTACATGTAGATATGGTTAACCTGACTATGCATATATGATGAACAGAGAGTAGCAGTAGCGTAAAGAGGGGTTGGCGGGTGGTGGGTGGCGGGACACAATGCAGATAGCCCGGTTAACCAATGTGCGGGAGCACTGGTGTGTTGGGCCAATTGAAGTAGTATGTACATATATACATGAATGTATAGTTAAAGTGACTATAAAGTGATGAACAGAGAGTAGCAGCAGCGTAAAAGAGGGGTTGTGGGGCACACAATGCGTATACTCCGGGTAGCCATTTGATTACCTGTTCAGGAGTCTTATGGCTTGCGGGTAAAAACTGTTGAGAAGCCTTTTTGTCCTAGACTTGGCACTCCGGGACCGCTTGCTACTCGGTAGTAGAGAGAACAGTCTATGACTGGGGTGGCTGGGGTCTTTCACAATTTTTAGGACCTTCCTCTGACACCGCCTGGTGTAGAGTTCCTGGATGGCAGGCAGCTTAGCCCCAGTGATGTACTGGGCCGTACGCACTACCCTCTGTAGTGCCTTGCGGTCGGAGGCTGAGCAATTGCCGTACCAGGCAGTGAAGCAACCAGTCAGGATGCTCTCGATGTTGCAGCTGTAGAACCTTTTGAGGATCTCAGGACCCATACCAAATCTTTTTAGTTTCCTGAGGGGAAATAGGCTTTGTCGTGCCCTCTTCACGACTGTCTTGGTGTGTTTGGACCATTCTAGTTTGTTGGTGATGTGGACACCAAGGAAATTGAAGCTCTCAACATGCTCCACTACAGCTCTGTTGATGAGAATGGTGGCGTACTCGGTCCTCCTTTTCCTGTAGTCCAAAATAATCTCTTTAGTATTGGTTACATTGAGTGATAGATAGGATGTTTTTCTGGCACCATCCGGCCAGGTCTCTGACCTCCTCCCTATAGGCCGTCTCGTCGTTGTCGGTGATTAGGCCTACCACTGTTGTGTCGTCTGCAAACTTAATGATGGTGTTGGAGTAGTGCCTGGCCATGCTGTCCTGGGTGAACAGGGAGTACAGGAGTGGACTGAGCTCACACAGGCTCCAGTGTTGAGGATCAGCGTGGCAGATGAGATGCTACCTACCCTCACCACCCGGGGGTGGCCCATCAGGAAGTCCAGGATCCAGTTGCAGAGGGAGGTGTTTAGTCCCAGGATCCTTAGCTTAGAGATGAGCTTTGAGGGTAATATGGTGTTGAACGCTGAGTTGTAGTCAATGAATAGAATTCTCACGTAAGTGTTCCTATTGTCCGGGTGGGAAAGGGCAGTGTGGAGTGCAATAGAGATTGCATCATCAGTGGATCTGTTTGGGCGGTATGCAAATTGGAGTGGGTCTAGGGTTTCTGGGATAAGGGTGTTGATGTGAGCCATTACCAGCCTTTCAAAGCACTTCATGGCTACGGACGTGAGGGCTACGGGTCTGTAGTCATTAACTTCTTTATGATAGGAGGCAGCATTTTCACTTTTGGATGAATTGCGTGCCCATAGTGAACTGCCTCCTACTCTGTCCCAGATGCTAATATATGCATATTATTATTACTATTGGATATAAAACACTCTGACTTTTCTAAAACTGTTTGAATGATGTCTGTGAGTATAACAGAACTCAGAACGCAGGATCCAAGATGGCGTAGCAGTGTAGACATGTTTGTTTAGTCCTCTCGTGTACGTTTGTATTTTTCGTATTTCTTGTATATATTTTAACATTTTTTTTCTATCTCTTTTCGATTTTTAATTCGATTAAACCTTCCGGTAACCTACCTCACCCAATGTGATACGGAATCGCTATTATTTTTTAACTTTGGAACACATTCAAGAACCCCCAGTAGCTAACCAGCTAATCAGCTACAAGCTAATTTAGCCATTTTTTAGCCGCTGCTAGCAGCTTTTACCTTCTGCACAGACACCAGCCATGTTATTAGCCTGGATATTACTCACCAATTTACCAGCATCGGACTGTCTCTCGACAACAACGCCGGATTCCTGCCGTAATCCCTGAGCCACTACTTCTGATCCTCACAGCTACCTTGCAGCTAGCGCAGCTAGCGCAGCTAGCGCCACTGCCACGAAGCTAGCACCAGTTAGCAAACACAATTCTACAATCACAACCTCTCTTTCGCCATCGCCATCCGGCTTGGATTCTCTGTCGACACGACCATGTCTGGTCTGCAGACGAATACCCCATCCGCTGTGCCCTCAACCGGCCTCTGTCTGAGCAGACCCCCTCCGCCTGAGCAGACCACCCCCCGGGCTACTAACTTTAAACGCCGCGTGCTAGCTTAGTGGTGGCTTCCCTGCTCCATCTACAGCAGCCCCCCGGACACTATGATCACTTGGCTACATAGCTGATGCCGGACTGTCCATGAATTTACGGTACTCCATTCTGTTTATTTGTGTTTTATCTGTCGGCTCTGTGTTTTAACTCAGGATCTGTGTGTAGTTAATCCGACCCTCTCTGCCTAGTCGTCGCCATTTTTACCTGCTGTTTCTGTGTTAGCTGATTAGCTGCTGTTATCTCACCTGTTGTTTTAGCTAGCTCTCCCAATCAAGACCTACAATCACTTTATGCCTTACTGTATGTCTCTCTCAAATATCAATATGCCTTGTATACTGTTGTTCAGGCTAGTTAACCTGTTTGGGCTGCAGGGGCAGTATTGAGTAGCCGGATAAAAGGTGCCCATTTCAAACGGCCTCATACTCAATTCTTTCTCGTACAATATATCCATATTATTATTCCTATTGGATAGAAAACACTCTAGTTTCTAAAACCGTTTGAATTATATTTGTGAGTGAAACAGAACTCATTTGGCACAAACTTCCTGACAAGGAAGTGGAAAGTCTGAAATCGAGGCTCTGTTCTACTTCCTGCCTATAAATGGGCATGATACGTATTAGTATACATGCACTTCATAGACCTTCCCCTGGATGTCAAGAGGCGGTGAGAGAAGAAATGTTGTGTTTATCTTGGTCTGAAGTGGAATACAAGCTCTTTGTATGACGTGTCACCCATTTCCGGTTTTCTGGAGGGCGCGAGGAGGCACCTGGATTTGCCTTCTGTTTAGCTGCCGTTATGGACGACTAATATCTCCGGCTTTGATTTTATTTGATACATGTGACCATATCATCGTAAAGTATGTTTTTTCAACATAGTTTAATCAGATTATTTAAATTTTTTCGTGAGTTTTGCCATGTTTCGTTCTCTGAGTTTGTTGACGATGGAGAGATTCATGACACTTGGCTAGTGCGCTTGCTAATTCAAGAGGGAAAATGGACGTTCTAAATCCAAACAACGATTGTTCTTGACAAAGGACCCCTTGTACAACATTCTGATGGAAGATCAGCAAAAGTAAGAAACATTTTATGATGCTATTTCATATATCTGTCGTACATGTGAACTAGTCGTCGGCGCCCAGCTTTTGGGTACTCTAGCTATACCGAAGCTGGATGTCGTAATGAAGTTATTTTTAGAATTCTACCACGGCGATTTCATTAAGAACTAATGGATCTATCATTTCCTATACAACGTGTATTTTTTTGTTATGTTTATGAATAGCTATTTGGTCAGAATATGTGTGTCAGAAAAAGTGTCAGAAAAATATCCGGACGTTGTGGAAAAAGTAGCTACGATAGCACAATGTGTAACCACTGATTTCAGCTCTAAATATGCACATTTTAGAACAAAACATAAGTGTATGTATAACCTGATGTTATAGGACTGTCATCTGATGAAGAATATCAAGGTTAGTCAAAAAATATATATATTTTACTGGTTTGTTACGATCGCTAACTTTTGCTACTGGGAAATGGCTTGTCTTTCTGGCTATTGTGGTAAGCTAATATAACGCTATATTGTGTTTTCACTGTAAAACACTTAATAAATCGGAAATATTGGCTGGAATCACAAGATGCCTGTCTTTCATTTGCTGTACACTATGTATTTTTCAGAAATGTTTTATGATGAGTAATTCGGTGTTTGACGTTGGTGTCTGTAATTATTATGGCTGCTTTCGGTGCAATTTCTGATTGTAGCTGCAATGTAAACTATGATTTATACCTGAAATATGCACATTTTTCGAACAAAACATAGATTTATTGTATAACATGTTATAAGACTGTCCTCTGATGAAGTTGTTTGTTGGTTAGTTTGGTTGGTTCTTGGTTAGTTAGGTTGGCTTTGTGCATGCTACCTGTGCTGTGAAAAATGTCTGTCCTTTTTTGTATTTGTTGGTGAGCTAACATAAATATGCGTGCTGTTTTCGCTGTAAAACATTTAAAATATTGGACATGTTGGCTGAATTCACAAGATGTGTACCTTTCATTTGCTGTATTGGACTTGTTAATGTGTGAAAGTTAAATATTTAAAAATATATATATTTTGAATTTCGCGCCCTGCACTTGAGCTGGCTGTTGTCATATTGTGGCCGGCCTCGGGCTTGCAGCCCAAAGAAGTTAAGAACTAAGCTATTTTTAATTTGCTGTCCAACATGTATTTTTTAGTAAAGTCTATGAATAGTTATTTGATTAGAATAAGTGAGTGTCAGAAATATATCCGGACATTCTGGTAAAAAGATGCTAAATTTTCCCAATGTCTAACCACGATATGTGCCGCTAAATATGCACATTTTCGAACAAACCATATATGTATTGTGTAATATGATGTTATAGGACTGTCATCTGATGAAGTTTGAGAAGGTTAGTGAAAAAATTAATATCTTTTGCTGGTTTATTCGTTATCACTACTGTTGGCTTGAATCAATGCGGTTGTGTGGTTGGCTATTGTAGTAAGCTAATACAATGCTATATTGTGTTTTCGCTGTAAAACACTTAAAGAATCGGAAATATTGATTGGATTCACAAGATGTTTGTCTTTAATTTGCTGTACACCATGTATTTTTCAGAAATGTTTTATGATGAGTATTAAGGTATTTCAATTTGGTCTCTGTAATTGTTCTAGCTGCTTCGGTGCTATTTCCGATTGTAGCTGCAATGTAAAACTATGATTTATACCTCAAATATGCACATTTTTCGAACAAAACAGATTTAATGTATAACTTGTTATAAGACTGTCATCTGATGAAGTTGTTTCTTGGTTAGTTTGGTTGGTTCTTGGTTAGTTAGGTTGGTTTTGTGCAAGCTACCTGTGCTGTGAAAAATGTCTGTGCTTTTTTGTATTTGGTGGTGAGCTAACATAAATATACGTGGTGTTTTCGCTGTAAAACATTTTAAAAATCGGACATGTTGGCTGGATTCACAAGATGTGTATCTTTCATTTGCTGTATTGGACTTGTTAACGTGTGAAAAAATATCTTTTGAATTTCGCATCCTGCACTTGGACGGGCTGTTGTCATAAGTGTACCGGCACCGCCCTGCAGCCATAAGAAGTTAACTCACATCGGCTACGGAGAGCGTGATCACACAGTTGTCCGGAACAGCTGATGCTCTCATGCATGCCTCAGTGTCGCTTGCCTCGAAGCGAGCATAGAAGTGATTTAATTTGTCTGGTAGGCTCGTGTCACTGGGCAGCTCGCGCTGTGCTTCCCTTTGTAGTCTGTAAGAGTTTGCAAGCCCTGCCACATAAGATGAGCGTCGGAGCCGGTGTAGTATGATTTAATCTTAGCCCTGTATTGATGCTTTGCCTGTTTGATGGTTCATCGCAGGGCATAGCATGATTTCTTGTAAGCATCCGGGTTAGAGTCTCGATCTTGAAAGAGGCAGCTCTGCCCTTTAGCCCAGTGCAAATGTTGCCTGTAATCCATGGATTCTGGTTGGGGTACGTACGTACAGTCACTGTGGGTGACGACGTCCTCGATGCACTTATTGATAAAGCCAGTGACTGATGTGGTGTACTCCTCAATGCCATCAGAAGAATCCCGGAACATGTCCCAGTCTGTTACAGTAAAACAGTCCTGTGGTTTAGCATCTGCTTCATGTGACCACAAACCACTTTTTATACTACTGCTATACAATCATAACAACCACTACAACTAATGCTCTACTATCATAACAACAACTACTACTTCTCTACTATCATAAGACCATTACTACTACTCTACTATTACAACAATCACTAACACTGCTCTAACATAATAACAACCACTACTACCACTGCTCTACTGTCATAAAAACCACTACTACTGCTCTACTATCATAACCACCACCACTGCTAATGCTCTACTATCATAACAACCACTACTACCACTGCTCTACCAGAAATAACAACCACCACTACTACTGCTGTACTATCACAACAACCACTGCTACTACTGCTCTACTATCATAACAATCAGTACTACTGCTCTACTATCATAACAGCCAGTACTACTGCTCTCCTATCATAACAACCACCACTTCTACTGCTGTACTATCACAACAACCACTGCTACTACTGCTCTACTATCATAACAATCAGTACTAATGCTCTACTATCATAACAGCCAGTACTACTGCTCTCCTATCATAACAACCACTACTACTACTGCTCTACTATCATAGCCACCACTACTACTACTGCTCTACTATCATAGCAACCAGCACTACTACTGCTCTACTATCATAGCAACCTCTACTACTACTGCTCTACTATCCTAGCAACCTCGCCTACCACTTCTCTACAATCATAACAACCACTCAACTACTGCTCTACCATAAAAACAACCACTACTACTGCTCTACTATCATAACAATCAGTACTACTACTCCACTATCATAACAACCACTACTACTACTGCTCTACTATCATGGCAACCAGCACTACTACTGCTCTACTATCATAGCCACAACTACTACTGCTCTTCTATCAGAACAACCACTACTACTACTGCTCTACTATCACAACCAGCACTACTACTACTGCTCTACTATCATAGCAACCAGCACTACTACTGCTCTACCATTATAACCACCACCAATACTACTGCTCTACTATCATAGCCACCACTACTACTACTGCTCTACTATCATAACAACCACTACTACCGCTCTTCTATCATAACAACCACTACTACCGCTCTTCTATCATAACAACCACTACTACTACTGCTCTACTATCATAACAAACGGGTGTCCTGACTCTCTGAGGTCATTAAAGATCCCATGGCACTTATCGTAAGAGTAGGGGTGTTAACCCCGGTGTCCTGGCTAAATTACCAATCTGGCCCTCAAACCATCATGGTCACCTAATAATCCCCAGTTTACAATTGGCTCATTCATCCCCCTCCTCTCCCCTGTAAATATTCCCCAGGTCGTTGCTGCAAATGAGAACTTGTTCTCAGTCAACTTACCTGGTAAAATAACGGTAAAATAAATAAAAATAAAACAACCACTACTACTGCTCTACTATCATAACAACCGGCACTTCTAATGCTCTACTATCATAACAACCACTACTACTGCTTTTCCATCACAATAACCACTACTACTACTGCTCTACTATCATAACAACCACCACCACTACTACTGCTCTACTATCATAACAACCACTACCCCTGCTCTAATTTCATAGCCACCACTGCTACTACTGCTCTACTACCATAACAACCACTACTTATGCTCCACTTTGATAACAACCACTACTACTACTGCTCTACTATCATAGCAACCAGCACTACTACTGCTCTACTATCATAGCAACCTCTACTACTACTGCTCTACTATCCTAGCAACCTCGCCTACCACTTCTCTACAATCATAACAACCACTCAACTACTGCTCTACCATAAAAACAACCACTACTACTGCTCTACTATCATAACAATCAGTACTACTACTCCACTATCATAACAACCACTACTACTACTGCTCTACTATCATGGCAACCAGCACTACTACTGCTCTACTATCATAGCCACAACTACTACTGCTCTTCTATCAGAACAACCACTACTACTACTGCTCTACTATCACAACCAGCACTACTACTACTGCTCTACTATCATAGCAACCAGCACTACTACTGCTCTACTATCATAGCAACCGCTACTACTACTGCTCTACTATCATAACAACCACTACTACTACTGCTCTACTATCATAACAACCACTACTACTACTGCTCTACTATCATAACAACCACTACTACTACTGCTCTACTATCATAACAACCACTACTACTACTGCTCTACTATCATAACAACCACTTCTACTACTGCTCTACCATCATAACAACCACTACTACTACTACTGCTATACTATCAAAACAACCACTACTACTACTACTGCTCTACTATCATAACAACCACTACTACTACTGCTCTACTGTCATAACAACCACTACTACTTCTCTACTATCATAAGACCATTACTACTACTCTACTCATGGATTTCCAAGATGGGGTAGCAGTGTAGACGTGTTTCTTTAGTCCTCTCGTGTACGTTTTGTATTTTTTCGTATTTCTTGTATATATTTTAAAAATTTTGATCTATCTCTTTTCGATTTTTAATTCGATTATACCTTCTGGTAACCTACCTCACCCAATGTGATACGGAATCGCTATTATTTTTTAACTTTGGAACTCTTTCAAGAACCCCCAGTAGCTAACGAGCTAATCAGCTAACAGCTAATTTAGCCATTTTTTGCCGCTGCTAGCAGCTTTTACCTTCTGCACAGACACCAGCCCTGTTATTAGCCTGGATATTACTCACCAATTTACCAGCATCGGACTGTCTCTCGACAACAACGCCGGATTCCTGCCGTAATCCCTGAGCCACCACTTCTGATCCTCACAGCTAGCTTGCAGCTAGCGCAGCTAGCGCCACTGCCACGAAGCTAGCACCAGTTAGCAAACACAATTCTACAATTCACAACCTCTCTTTCGCCATCGCCATCCGGCTTGGATTCTCTGTCGACACGACCACGTCTGGTCTGCAGACGAATACCCCATCCGCTGTGCCCTCAACCGGCACCCGTCTGAGCAGACCCCCTCCGTCTGAGCAGACCACCCCCCGGGCTACTAACTTTAAACGCCGCGTGCTAGCTTAGTGGAGGCCTCCCTGCTCCATCTATGGCTGCCCCCTGGACACTATGATCACTTGGCTACATAGCTGATGCCTGCTTGACTGTCCATTAATTCACGGTACTCCATTCTGTTTATTTGTGTTTTATCTGTCGGCTCTGTGCTTTAACTCAGGATCTGTGTGTAGTTAATCCGACCCTCTCTGCCTAGTCGTCGCCATTTTTACCTGCTGTTGCTGTGTTAGCTGACTAGCTGCTGTTATCTCACCTGTTGTTTAAGCTAGCTCTCCCAATCAAGACCTGCAATCACTTTATGCCTTATTGTATGTCTCTCTCAAATATCAATATGCCTTGCATACTGTTGTTCAGGCTAGTTATCATTGTTTTGGTTTGCAATGGACCCCGTAGTTCCACTCTCCTTACCTCTGATACCTCCTTTGTCCCACCTCCCACACATGCGGTGACCTCACCCATTGAGACCAGCATGTCCAGAGATACAACCTCTCTTATCATCACCCAGTGCCTGGGCTTGCCTCCGCTGTACCCGTGCCCCACCATACCCCGGTCTGCACATTATGCCCAGAATCTATTCTACCACGCCCATAAATCTGCTCTTTTTATTCCTTGTCCCCAACGCTCTAGGCGACCAGTTTTGATAGCCTTTAGCCGCACCCTCATCCTACTACTCCTCTGTTCCTCGGGTGATGTGGAGGTAAACCCAGGCCCTGCATGTCCCCAAGCACCCTCATTTGTTGACTTCTGTGATCGAAAAAGCCTTGGCCTCATGCATGTCAACATCAGAAGCCTCCGCCCTAAGTTTGCCTTACTCACCGCTTTAGCACACTCTGCCAACCCTGATGTCCTTGCCGTGTCCGAATCCTGGCTTAGGAACGCCACCAAATATTCTGAGATTTCCATACCCAACTATAACACTTTCCGTCAAGATAGAACTGCCAAAGGGGGAGGAGTTGCAATCTACTGTAGAGATAGCCTGCAAAGTTCTGTCATACTTTCCAGGTCTATGCCCAAACAGTTCGAACTTCTAATTTGAAAAATGTATCTCTCCAGAAATAAGTCTCTCACTGTTGCCGCCTGCTACCGACCCCCCTCAGCTCCCAGCTGTGCCCTGGACACCATCTGTGAATTGATCGCTCCCCATCTAGCTTCAGAGTTTGTTCTGTTAGGTGACCTAAACTGGGATATGCTTAACACCCCGGCAGTCCTACAATCTAAGCTTGATGCCCTCAATCTCACACAAATCATCAAGGAACCCACCAGGTACAACCCTAAATCCGTAAACATGGGCACCGTAATAGACATTATCCTGACCAACTTGCCCTCCAAATACACCTCTGCTGTCTTCAATCAAGATCTCAGCGATCACTGCCTCATTGCCTGTATCCGCCACGGGTCCGCGGTCAAACGACCACCCCTCATCACTGTCAAACGCTCCCTAAAACACTTCTGCGAGCAGGCCTTTCTAATCGACCTGGCCCGGGTACCCTGGAAGGATATTGACCTCATCCCGTCAGTTGAGGATGCCTGGTCATTCTTTAAAAGTTACTTCCTCACCATATTAGACAAGCATGCTCCGTTCAAAAAATGCAGAACCAAGAACAGATATAGCCCTTGGTTCACTCCAGACCTGACTGCCCTCGACCAGCACAAAAACATCCTGTGGCGAACTGCAATAGCATCGAAGAGCCCCCGCGATATGCAACTGTTCAGGGAAGTCAGGAACCTATACACGCAGTCAGTCAGGAAAGCAAAGGCCAGCTTTTTCAAGCAGAAATTTGCATCCTGTGGCTCAAAACTCCAAAAAGTTCTGGGATACTGTAAAGTCCATGGAAAACAAGAGCACCTCCTCCCAGCTGCTCACTGCACTGAGGCTAGGTAACACAGTCACCACTGATAAGTCTGTGATAATCGAAAACTTCAACAAACATTTCTCAATGGCTGGCCATGCCTTCCTCCTGGCGACTCCAACCTTGGCCAACAGCCCCGCCCCCCCCCCCGCTGCTACTCGCCCAAGCCTCCCCAGGTTCTCCTTTACCCATATCCAGATAGCAGATGTTCTGAAAGAGCTGGAAAACCTGGACCCATACAAATCAGCTGGGCTTGACAATCTGGACCCCCTATTTCTGAAACTGTCCGCCGCCATTGTCGCATCCCCTATTACCAGCCTGTTCAACCTCTCCTTCGTATCATCTGAGATCCCCAATAATTGGAAAGCTGCCGCGGTCATCCCCCTCTTCAAAGGGGGAGACACCCTGGACCCAAACTGTTACAGACCTATATCCATCCCGCCCTGCCTATCTAAGGTCTTCGAAAGCCAAGTCAACAAACAGATCACTGACCATCACGAATCCCACCGTACCTTCTCCGCTGTGCAATTCGGTTTCCGAGCCGGTCACGGGTGCACCTCAGCCACGCTCAAGGTACTAAACGATATCATAACCGCCATCGATAAAAGACATTACTGTGCAGCCGTCTTCATCGACCTGGCCAAGGCCATCACCATATTCTTATCGGCAGACTCAATAGACTCGGTTTTTCTAATGACTGCCTTGCCTGGTTCACCAACTACTTTGCAGACAGAGTTCAGTGTGTCAAACCAGAGGGCATGTTGTCCGGTCCTCTGGCAGTCTCTATGGGGGTACCACAGGGTTCAATTCTCGGGCCGACTCTTTCTCTGTATACATCAATGATGTTGCTCTTGCTGCGGGCGATTCCCTGATCCACCTCTACGCAGACGACACCATTCTGTATACTTCCGGCCCTTCCTTGGACACTGTGCTATCTAACCTCCAAACGAGCTTCAATGCCATACAACACTCCTTCCGTGGCCTCCAACTGCTCTTAAACGCTAGTAAAACCAAATGCATGCTTTTCAACCGTTCGCTGCCTGCACCCGCACGCCCGACTAGCATCACCACCCTGGACGGTTCCGACCTAGAATATGTGGACATCTATAAGTACCTAGGTGTCTGGCTAGACTGCAAACTCTCCTTCCAGACTCATATCAAACATCTCCAATCCAAAATCAAATCTAGAGTCGGCTTTCTATTCCGCAACAAAGCCTCCTTCACTCACGCCGCCAAACTTACCCTTCTAAAACTGACTATCCTACCGATCCTCGACTTCGGCGATGTCATCTACAAAATAGCTTCCAATACTCTACTCAGCAAACTGGATGCAGTTTATCACAGTGCCATCCGTTTTGTTACTAAAGCACCTTATACGACCCACCACTGCGACCTGTATGCCCTAATCGGCTGGCCCTCGCTACATGTTCGTCGTCAGACCCACTGGCTCCAAGTCATCTACAAGGCTATGCTAGGTAAAGTGCCGCCTTATCTCAGTTCACTGGTCACGATGGCTACACCCACCCGTAGCACGCGCTCCAGCAGGTGTATCTCACTGATCATCCCTAAAGCCAAAACCTCATTTGGACGCCTTTCCTTCTAGTTCTCTGCTGCCTGCGACTGGAACGAATTGCAAAAATCCCTGAAGTTGGAGACTTTTATCTCCCTCAACAACTTTAAAAATCTGCTATCCGAGCAGCTAACCGATCGCTGCAGCTGTACATAATCCATCTGTAAACTACCCACCCAATTTACCTACCTCACCCCCCATACTGCTTTTATTTATTTACTTTTCTGCTCTTTTGCACACCAGTATCTCTTCTTGCACATGATCATCTGATGATTTATCACTCCAGTGTTAATCTGCTAAATTGTAATTATTCGATTTATTGCCTACCTCATGCCTTTTGCACACATTGTACATAGATTCTCTTTTTTTCTACCATGTTATTGACTTGTTAATTGTTTACTCCATGTGTAACTCTGTGTTGTTGTCTGCTCACACTGCTATGCTTTATCTTGGCCAGGTCGCAGTTGCAAATGAGAACTTGTTCTCAACTAGCCTACATGGATAAATAAAGGTGAAAAAATAAAAAAAATAAAAAAATAAAAATAACAACCACTACTACTGCTCTACTATCATAACAACCAGAACTTCTACTGCTCTACTATCATGACAACCACTACTACTGCTCTACTATCATAACAACCACTACTACTGCTCTACTATCATAACAACCACTACTACTACTGCTTTTCCATCACAACAACCACTACTACTACTACTCTACTATCATAACAACCACCACCACTACTACTGCTCTACTATCATAACAACCACCACCACTACTACTGCTCTACTATCATAACAACCACCACTACTACTGCTCTACTATCAAAACAACCACTACTACTACTACTTTACTATCATAGCCACCACTACTACTACTGCTCTACTACCATAACAACCACTACTTCTGCTCTACTATCATATCAACCACTACTCCTGCTCTACTATCATAGCAACCAGCACTACTACTGCTCTACTATCATAGCACCCGCTACTACTACTGCTCACCTATCATTGCAACCGCTACTACTACTGCTCTACTATCATAGCCACCACTACTACTTCTGCTCTACTATCATAGCAACCAGCACTAATTCTGATCTACTATCATAACAACCACTACTACCACATGCTCTACTATCATAACAACCACTACTACTACTGCTCTACTATCATAACAACCACTACTACTACTGCTCTACTATCATAACAACCACTACTACTACTCTACTATCATAACAACCACTACTACTACTGCTCTACTATCATAACAACCACTACTACTACTCTACTATCATAAAAACCACTACTACTACTGCTCTACTATCATAACAACCACTACTACTACTGTTCTACCATCATAACAACCACTACTACTACTGCTCTACTATCATAACAACCACTACTACTACTGCTCTACTATCATAACAACCACTACTACTACTGCTCTACTATCATAACAACCACTACTACTACTGCTCTACTATCATAACAACCACTCCTACTACTGCTCTACTATCATAACAACCACTACTACTACTGCTCTACTATCATAACAACCACTGCTATTTCTGCTCTACTATCATGACCACCACTACTACTACTGCTTTACTCTCATAACAACCACTACTACTACTGCTCTACTATCATAACAACCACTACTACTACTGCTCTACTATCATAACAACCACTACTACTACTGCTCTACTATCATAACAACCACTACTACTACTCTACTATCATAAAAACCACTACTACTACTGCTCTACTATCATAACAACCACTACTACTACTGTTCTACCATCATAACAAGCACTACTACTACTGCTCTACTATCATAGCAACCAGCACTACTACTGCTCTACTATCATAAATACCACTACTACTACTGCTCTACTATCATAACAACCACTACTACTACTGCTCTACTATCATAACAACCACTACTACTACTGCTCTACTATCATAACAACCACTACTACTACTGCTCTACTATCATAACAACCACTACTACTACTGCTCTACTATCATAGCACCCGCTACTACTACTGCTCTACTATCATAGCAACCGCTACAACTACTGCTCTACTATCATAGCCACCACTACTACTTCTGCTCTACTATCATAGCAACCAGCACTAATTCTGATCTACTATCATAACAACCACTACTACTGCTCTACTATCATAACAACCACTAATTCTGATCTACTATCATAACAACCACTACTGCTGCTCCACTATCATAACAACCACTACTACTACTGCTCTACTATCATAACAACCACTACTACTACTCTACTATCATAAAAACCACTACTACCACATGCTCTACTATCATAACAACCACTACTACTACTGCTCTACTATCATAACAATCACTACTACTACTGCTCTACTATCATAACAACCACTACTACTACTCTACTATCATAAAAACCACTACTACTACTGCTCTACTATCATAACAACCACTACTACTACTGTTCTACCATCATAACAACCACTACTACTACTGCTCTACTATCATAACAACCACTACTACTACTGCTCTACTATCATAACAACCACTACTACTACTGCTCTACTATCATAACAACCACTACTACTACTGCTCTACTATCATAACAACCACTACTACTACTGCTCTACTATCATAACAACCACTACTACTACTGCTCTACTATCATAACAACCACTACTACTACTGCTCTACTATCATAACAACCACTACTACTACTGCTCAACTATCATAACAACCACTACTACTACTGCTCTACTATCATAACAACCACTACTATTTCTGCTCTACTATCATGACCACCACTACTACTACTGCTTTACTATCATAACAACCACTACTCCTACTGCTCTACTATCATACCAACCACTACTATTTCTGCTCTACTATCATAGCCACCACTACTACTACTGCTTTACTATCATAACAAGCACTACTACTACGGCTCTACTATCATAGCAACCAGCACTACTACTGCTCTACTATCATAACAACCACTACTACTACTGCTCTACTATCATAACAACCACTACTACTACTGCTCTACTATCATAACAACCACTACTACTACTGCTCTACTATCATAACAACCACTACTACTACTGCTCTACTATCATAACAACCACTACTACTACTGCTCTACTATCATAACAACCACTACTACTATTGCTCTACTATCATAACAACCACTACTACTACTGCTCTACTATCATAACAACCACTACTACTACTGATCTACTATCATAACAACCACTACTACTACTGATCTACTATCATAACAACCACTACTACTACTGATCTACTATCATAACAAGCACTACTACTACTGCTCTACTATCATGACCACCACTACTACTACTGCTTTACTATCATAACAACCACTACTCCTACTGCTCTACTATCATACCAACCACTACTATTTCTGCTCTACTATCATAGCCACCACTACTACTACTGCTTTACTATCATTACAAGCACTACCACTACTGCTCTACTATCATAGCAACCAGCACTACTACTGCTCTACTATCATAACAACCACTACAGTATCTCTCCTCCTGAATGCAGTTATGACAAGACATAACAAGATGACATAATATAACCTGACATAAGAGGAATAAGGGAATAATGGAATAGAAGAGGACGTCAGAATGGATGTTGAGAAGCGGCCCTTAAGGAAACGGGAATGTGAGAAACATCTCCTATCCTCTAGGAATGAATCTTCTTCTTTAGTAATCCCCACATACAGTATAATACCTGCCTATTACCAGATCCATCCTCACTTAACACCTCCTGATACTAGAGCCCTCCACCATACTGCACCATTGTTCAGCCTGGGCTACACAGAGGTAAGAGCAAGGGCATTATAAACGCAACAAATAAAATAAATAAAAGCAACAACAAATATAACCTGTGAGTGCACGTATGCTACAGCAGTTACTATTACTACTACTACTACAAATACTCTTAATTCTACTTGTAGTAACTTGGCAAGGAATGTCCACAAGCAATTCAATATTACTTTCCTTTACTTTCAACCTAAGAAGTAAAATGTGTACAACCATGTACAAACGGTACAAATACAGAAAAGCGATACAGCCCACTCAACCTGTGGTAGAGTCACATTGAACAGGTACAACTCTGGGTGATCATCGAAGGGGAAAAGTCACGGTCAAGGCCAATGCCAGTAATAACCATGAACCATGAATACCATGAATAGTAATCATACTATACTGCAGGTAAGTACAATATTCAAAGTGATTATTTATATGGTGTCCACACTATAACACTACTAATACTACTACTACTACTGTCCAGGGCTATAGTGCCAAGTTTATTTTAATTGCATCACTTCAGGATATGAATTGAAATTCAAGCCATGGGGTTGAAAAGTCCTCATAGTATTTATTGTCTGACTGAATTGAAAGGGAGCTGACCCAAACCCTGCTATTCTACTGACCTCTATACTACCTCCTATGCTGTCGTTGCTTAAATCATGCCGGCCCAGTCAGCCGTGTGATTTGACTAATGGGACTTCTGTTGAACATCATTATCCGTTTAGCCAGACTCCACAGCTACAGCAACAGATGGACCAGGGCATATTGGAACGCAACAACAGACTGAGGTACCTGTATAAAGCTGCCTTCTCAAAGAGAAGACAAGAATCTTTAGAAAAATCGCCACTCCAATGCACTTTCTGTGCCTTTTTCCACTTGACTTTGAGTGTATCTCTTCAGTCTTGACCTTCACCATTGACAAATTGATATGGATAACTGCCATATTGAAACACAATGACACAGAATAGGAAAAGCACACACACACACACACACGTTCCTCCAAACAAAAACCTTTTACTAAGCTCTGTCTCATCCCTGGGGCTTTCTCTCCACTTGACTGTGCTTTCTATTCTCTCTCTCTCTCTCTCTCTCTCTCTCTCTCTCTCTCTCTCTCTCTCTCTCTCTCTCTCTGTCTCTCTCTCTGTCTCTCTCTCTGTCTCTCTGTCTCTCTGTCTCTCTGTCTCTCTGTCTCTGTCTCTGTCTCTGTCTCTGTCTCTGTCTCTGTCTCTCTGTCTCTCTGTCTCTCTGTCTCTCTGTCTCTCTGTCTCTCTGTCTCTCTGTCTCTCTGTCTCTCTGTCTCTCTGTCTCTCTGTCTCTGTCTCTCTGTCTCTGTCTCTGTCTCTGTCTCTGTCTCTCTCTCTCTCTCTCTCTCTCTCTCTCTCTCTCTCTCTCTCTCTCTCTCTCTCTCTCTCTCTCAGACCATAGCTGTAGACTGTTTTTGTTTTGATGGCAGCCTTCTCTGTTCGCACCTCCAGCCAGCTCAAACCAGCTCCAGCCAGCTCCAACCAGCTCCAACCAGCTCCAACCAGCTCCAACCAGCTCCAACCAGCTCCAGCCAGCTCCAGCCTGCCAAATCTGTCAGGTGTGTCAGATCCACACAACACCTCTGACCTACTTGGCAGGTGAGGTCAGGTAGAGCTGGCGCTGCCACCACACAGCTGGCATGTTCCAGCAAGGCGGTTTTAGGGAACACACGGGCAGTAGAGGGTAGCGGCAATTCTGTCAAACTGCCACCCATGACATCCTGCCAGACATGTCCACAGACGCGTGGGTACATGGTAGCTGCCTGGGCGGCAAAGTATATATAATCCCCTGTTTCTATCAAGCCCTAGACAAAACAACCAACTGCTTCTCAAATCACATACAAACTACTGCTTGTATCAAACCCTATGCAAACGACTTTAGATGTCAAAAGGAGAAAGGAAACCTTTGTGCACTGCAGAGGTGCTGGTTGTGGATCAATAAGATCTCAGAGTCACACATTGTGCAATCATTATCCAGAGGAAATGGTGATAGATGCTATAGATCTCACATGAGGCAGTGTGTAACGACACAACTATTACAGTTCATCAAATCATCGGTCAGTATCTCTCCTCCTGAATGCAGTTATGACAAGACATAACAAGATGACATAATATAACCTGACATAAGAGGAATAAGGGAATAATGGAATAGAAGAGGACGTCAGAATGGATGTTGAGAAGCGGCCCTTAAGGAAACGGGAATGTGAGAAACATCTCCTATCCTCTAGGAATGAATCCTCTTCTTTAGTAATCCCCACATACAGTATAATACCTGCCTATTACCAGATCCATCCTCACTTAACACCTCCTGATACTAGAGCCCTCCACCATACTGCACCATTGTTCAGCCTGGGCTACACAGAGGTAAGAGCAAGGGCATTATAAACGCAACAAATAAAATAAATAAAAGCAACAAATAAAAGCTGTGAGTGCACGTCTGAACGCTCCGTTTCCCATGCATGGAGTGTTTTCCACGTGGTCCGGGTGTTTAACTCTTACCCAGGATGTTGTTTCATAGATTTTGGCACCAAATTGGCATTATCAGTGTGTAGGCAGCTAAAGGCTTTGTCCGCCACGCCCCGAGCAAAGACCATTAAACAACTAGTTAAGCCAAACAAGGAGCATCCTATTGAGACAATACCGTGTGTGTGTGTGTGTGTGTGTGTGTGTGTGTGTGTGTGTGTGTGTGTGTGTGTGTGTGTGTGTGTGTGTGTGTGTGTGTGTGTGTGTGTGTGTGTGTGTGCGTGCGTGCGTGCGTGCGTGCGTGCGTGCGTGCGTGCGTGAGTGCGTGCGTGTGCATGCGTGTGCGTGCGTGTGTGTGTGCAGACTGTAAAAATGACAATTAAGCATTAGTGTTTTGACAGCCTCTGCTAAAAACAGCCTTTCTCACTATTACAGGCTAAATCTCTCTTTCTCTCTAATCCCCGACTTGGAAATGGACAATGGACAAACATATTGCTATAATAACACCCTATCAGAATTCAATTATTGAATTATCTGGCTCACTGTCATCTCTATTTCTACTGAAATGTCTATATGTGTCTCTACTATTCCTTGAGTTTTAGTCAGTCTGTCTGTTTCATCCATTATTTCTTGCAGTCCGTTTCTGTCCGTTTCTGTCCTTCTCTCCCTCTGTTTCTTTGTGTCTCTGTCTCTCTCTCTGGTCCACAGCTTATCTGTAATGACTATAAAACTGTCGCAGCACAAGTTGTGATGATCCCTCCAAACAACACTGACACACACAAAGTAAATATTTCCTTTCATCAGATGGAAGAGAGAGAGAAAAAGGAGAGGAGGAAGAGAGGAAGGTATATAAAAAGAGATTCTCAAGAATAGTAAAGTGATGCTACTAATGCCTGAAAGCCATAGTACAACATCCGTCATTCCTCAGGCATCGTCCCCTGTTCAAGATCCCTCATTCCTCAGGCCTCATTCCCTGTTCAAGATCCCTCATTCCTCAGGCCTCGTCCCCTGTTCAAGATCCCTCATTCCTCAGGCCTCATCCCCTGTTCAAGATCTCTCATTCCGCAGGCCTCATTCCCTGTTCACGATCCCTCATTCCTCAGGCCTCGTCCCCTGTTCAAGATCCCTCATTCCGCAGGCCTCATTCCCTGTTCAAGATCCCTCATTCCTCATTCCTCATACCCTGTTCAAGATCCCTCATTCCTTATTCCTCATGCCTCATTCCCTGTTCAAGATCCCTCATTCCGCAGGCCTCATTCCCTGTTCAAGATCCCTCATTCCTCATTCCTCATACCCTGTTCAAGATCCCTCATTCCTTATTCCTCATGCCTCATTCCCTGTTCAAGATCCCTCATTCCTCAGGCCTCATCCCCTGTTCAAGATCCCTCATTCCGCAGGCCTCATTCCCTGTTCAAGATCCCTCATTCCTCAGGCCTCGTCCCCTGTTCAAGATCCCTCATTCCGCAGGCCTCATTCCCTGTTCAAGATCCCTCATTCCTCATTCCCTGTTCAAGATCCCTCATTCCTAATTCCTCAGGCCTCATTCCCTGTTCAAGATCCCTCATTCCTCAGGCCTCATTCCCTGTTCAAGATCCCTCCTTCCTCATCCCCTGTTCAAGATCCCTCATTCCTCAGGCCTCATTCCCTGTTCAAGATCCCTCATTCCTCACGCCTCATCCCCTGTTCAAGATCCCTCATTCCTCATTCCTCATCCCCTGTTCAGGGTCCCTCACTCCTATGATCCCCAGTTCATCTCAGCATAGCATTTGCCCCCGTTACCATCATGACCCAACAAGTCATCACCATCTCCCCCCAACAGTACCCCACCATATTCCCTCAGCCAGTCCCAATTAATTCCCTCCCCCTTCCCCTTGGCCCTAACCCTCCAGTATTTGCAGATCTGTAAGGTGGAAGCAATATGGTGGAAGCTCTACCACAGAACTGCTGATACCTATCCAGACCTTACAGATCTGTAAACATCAAATGGTTAGGACCAAGGGGTAGGTGTAGGGAGCGTCTTGCCTTACCCTTTGCCCTTTGGCCTCCATCTCCCCCTTTCTCCTCCCCTCTCCTTTTTACCCCCTACCTCGCCTTACACCTTCCCCAAGTCTCCCCTCACTCTCTACATCCTTCCCCTTCCTCTTTCCTTCCTCCTCCCCTGTCCTCACCCTCTCCCTTCCTCTTCCTGTCCTCCCTTATCCTCCCCAACTCCCGCCCTCTTTCCTCTTCCCGTCCTCCCTTATCCTCCCCATCTCCCTTCCTCTTCCCGTCCTCCCTTATCCACCCCTCCTTCCCTGTCCTCACCATCTCCCTTCCTCCTTCCTCCTCTCATCCTCCCTTGTCCTCGCCGTTTCCCTCCTTCCTCCTCCCTCCCTCCCTTGTCCTGACCGTCTCCCTCCCTCCTTCCTCCTCCCGTCCTCCCTTGTCCTCACCATCTCCCTCCCTCTTTCCTTCTCCCCTCCTCCCCTGTCCTCACCGTCTCCCACCAGCTGCAGCAGGGCCAGGTCGAGGGGGCGTTTCCAGCGGGAGTTCTTGTGCAGGGCGATACCGTAGCCTGTGGTGGCAAATACCTTCCCAGAGCCTATGGTCATCACCTTTGACAAGCAAACATCAATCAATCAATCAAGCAAGCAACTACTCACTCACTCAATCACTCACTCCCTCACTCACCCAACCAATCAACCAAGCAATACATCACATTTTGTATTGCTATTTTCACAAATGCAATTTTCACAAAGTGACAGCAATCCGCTATCTAGCTGACAAAAAAACACAATAAAGGAATAAATAGATAGAAAACATCAAGTCAAACTTGTCTGGTCATCACCTTACAACCCTCGTCTTTCCTGGCCATGTAGTTCAACACAGCTGCATCGTAGATAAAGGCATCCAACTTCCTGTAGAGAGAGCGGGGGAGTTAAAGAGTTAATAGAACAGGGGGATGGGGTAGAGAAAGAGAAAGGCAAGAGTTGAGAGAGTGAGAGAGATCTGAAGTTAGAACGGGAGAGAGGGAGGAGAGAGAAAGGGAAGCGATGAGAGAGTGAGAGAGATCTGAAGTTAGAACGAGAGAGAGGGAGGAGAGAGAAAGGGAAGAGTTGAGAGAGTGAGAGAGATCTGAAGTTAGAACGGGAGAGAGGGAGGAGAGAGAAAGGGAAGAGTTGAGAGAGTGAGAGAGATCTGAAGTTAGAACGGGAGAGAGGGAGGAGAGAGAAAGGGAAGAGTTGAGAGAGTGAGAGAGATCTGAAGTTAGAATGGGAGAGAGGGAGGAGAGAGAAAGGGAAGAGTTGAGAGAGTGAGAGAGATCTGGAGTTAGAATGGGAGAGAGGGAGGAGAGAGAAAGGGAAGAGTTGAGAGAGTGAGAGAGGTCTGAAGTTAGAACGGGAGAGAGGGAGGAGAGAGAAAGGGAAGAGTTGAGAGAGTGAGAGAGATCTGAAGTTAAAACGGGAGAGAGGGAGGAGAGAGAAAGGGAAGAGTTGAGAGAGTGAGAGATCTGAAGTTAGAACGGGAGCGAGGGAGGAGAGAGAAAGGGAAGAGTTGAGAGAGTGAGAGATCTGAAGTTAGAACGGGAGAGAGGGAGGAGAGAGAAAGGGAGAACGTGCCAAAGATAGTGAAAAGTGAAGAGAGTGAAAGAGAGAGGGGATGGAAGGTGGAGAGAGAAGGATTTATACAGTACTGTGAGAAAAGAGATGGGAGGAGAGAGAGAGGGAAAGAAGATTTACACACTTCCGGGGCAAAATACACATGGGGGAGAGAGATAGAGATAGAGAGTGATGAGGATTATAAAGTTTAAGCACAAACACACCGAGAAAACACACAGGGGAGGAAATAACCAGAGAAAGAGAGAGAGAGAGTGAGGGTGGGTGGGTGGGTGGGTGGGTGGGTGGGTGGGAGGGCATATATTAAAGAAAGGAAAGGGAAAATTGTGGAGAGATAAAGAGAGGCTGAGGTGGAGCGAAAGAGAGAGAGAGAAGAGGGGTGAGAGAGGAAGACAGAGGGAGCGACAGAGAGCATCTCATTCCCAGCACATTAACAGTGTTCTATAAATGGGGTGGCGAGGCAATCGGGGAGAGATGATGACAGGGGCTTAGTGACAGTAAACTGTAAGGATTATACAACACAGCAGACATATGATGCAGATTTAACAAGAGAAGAAGAGAGGAGGAGGGAAAGAGGAGAGGTGTGCAGAGAGAATGAGAGGAGAGGGTAGATGAGAGGTATGCAGAGAGAAGGAGAGGAGAGGGTAGAGGAGAGCGATGGAGAGAGAAGGAGAGGAGAGTGTAGAGGAGAGGGATGCAGAGAGAAGGAGAGGAGAGGGCTGGAGAAAGAAGGAGAGAAGAGGGTAGAGGAGAGGAATGGAGAGAGAAGGACAGGAGAGGGTAGAGGAGAGAGATGGAAAGAGAAGGACAGGAGAGGGTAGAGGAGAGAGATGGAAAGAGAAGGACAGGAGAGGGTAGAGGAGAGGGATGGAAAGAGAAGGAGAGGAGAGTGTAGAGGAGAGAGATGGAAAGAGAAGGACAGGAGAGGGTAGAGGAGAGGGATGCAGAGAAAAGGAGAGGAGAAGGTAGAGGAGAGGGATGCAGAGAAAAGGAGAGGAGAAGGTAGAGGAGAGAGATGGTAAGAGAAGGACAGAAGAGGTTAGAGGAGAGAGATGGAGAGAGAAGGACAGGAGAGGGTAGAGGAGAGGGATGCAGAGAAAAGGAGAGGAGAGGGTAGAGGAGAGGGATGCAGAGAAAAGGAGAGGAGAAGGTAGAGGAGAGAGATGGTAAGAGAAGGACAGAAGAGGGTAGAGGAGAGAGATGGAGAGAGAAGGACAGGAGAGGGTAGAGGAGAGGGATGCAAAGAGAAGGAGAGGAGAGGGCTGGAGAAAGAAGGAGAGGAGAGGGTAGAGGAGAGGGATGGAGAGAAAAGGACAGGAGAGGGTAGAGGAGAGGGATGCAAAGAGAAGGAGAGGAGAGTGTAGAGGAGAGGGATGCAGAGAGAAGGAGAGGAGAGGGCTGGAGAAAGAAGGAGAGAAGAGGGTAGAGGAGAGGAATGGAGAGAGAAGGAGAGGAGAGGGTAGAGGAGAGAGATGGAAAGAGAAGGACAGGAGATGGTAGAGGAGAGGGATGAGAGAGAAGGAGAGGAGAGTGTAGAGGAGAGAGATGGAGAGAGAAGGAGAGGAGAGGGTAGAGGAGAGAGATGGAAAGAGAAGGACAGGAGATGGTAGAGGAGAGGGATGAGAGAGAAGGAGAGGAGAGTGTAGAGGAGAGAGATGGAGAGAGAAGGAGAGGAGAGTGTAGAGGAGAGGGATGGAGAGAGAAGGAGAGGAGAGGGTAGAGGAGAGGGATGGAGAGAGAAGGACAGGAGAGGGTAGAGGAGAGGGATGGAGAGAGAAGGAGAGGAGAGGGTAGAGGAGAGAGATGGAAAGAGAAGGACAGGAGATGGTAGAGGAGAGGGATGAGAGAGAAGGAAAGGAGAGTGTAGAGGAGAGAGATGGAGAGAGAAGGAGAGGAGAGTGTAGAGGAGAGGGATGGAGAGAGAAGGAGAGGAGAGGGTAGAGGAGAGGGATGGAGAGAGAAGGAGAGGAGAGAGATGGAAAGAGAAGGACAGGAAAGAAGTATTATAGTAGAGTGGGAAGTATAATGTAGAGTGGGACAGAGAGGAAATTTTAGGGTGAGAAGTTTTAGTGTGATAGGTTGATATTGTGAGAGTGAAGTTTAGGGGAAAGAGTGAGAGTGAGGGGATCATCCCATAGACATAGTTCAGATCCCAGAGGGGACAGAAAGAAAGACAGACCCAGTCTTGAGGTTGTTAATGGCGTCCTCCACCCCTCTCTGGTTATATTTGACCATGTAATGGTGCATGCCAGGGTAGTTACTGCGGATGTTCTTCTCTGTACTCCCGTTGGGCACCGTGCCAAACTTCAGAGGGGGGTACTGCTCTGTGGGGTGCTGGAACTGAAAGAGAGGGGAGAAAGGTGAGTTTGAGTTGGGCTAAACATCCCTATTTTATGAAGAAACAGTGGGCCTGTTTGAATAGAGAGGGGAGAAGCCGGTGCTTTGCTACAGTACAAGGAAGTATATTTTTTTCTACATCAGAGAACCATAGAGACCAAACCACATAAACAGTTTGAATCCAGTTGTATTGTAAAATAAGTGTATCTGTAGCCATGTCCAATCTCCATAACACTGAGCAGTATCACCACAACAAAGTATTGACCATAAAGCACTGAGCTGTAATAGACCATGACAGTACACTCAACATCAAGCTCAAAATACCATGCTACCATATTCAACCAAAACATTGAACATCAGAAAGCAGAGAGGGCATGGACATCAAAGTGTGCTTGCGAGTGAAATTGATGTTAAACTGAACATATTTTTAAACATTGGTACATCAGAATCGAACCCTTACCTATAACCCTTACCTATAACCCTTACCTATAACTCTGACCTATAACCCTTACCTATAACCCTTACCTATAACCCTTACCCACCTTACAAAAAAAACACACCATCATTCTTCTATGTTTACCTTTTTGTCTGAGAGTCCAGACACAGTGTCTATGTACTCCTCCTGGATCATGAAGGCAGCCAGGTTGGCTGTGTAGGAAGCCAGGAAGATGACAGCGAAGAAGGCCCAGATCAGCACCATGATCTTACTGGTGGTTCCTCTGGGGTTCTCCACTGGGACCGAGTTATTGAACACAATGGCCCACAGCAACCACACAGACTTTCCTATGGTGAACGTAGAGCCTCCTGTCTCTGGATGGAGAGAGGGAGATAAGGATAGAGGGAGAGGAGGGGGTGGGGGGAGAGCAGGGTTGGGGCAGAGAGGGAGTTTGGTGGGGTGGGGTATGAGGGAGAGAGAGAGCGAGAGAGGGAGGACATATGAAAAGTATGAGTGCATCCAGTCAATAGTCCTCTCAATAGAAGTTGAAGGCCTGTAGTGTTAAAGGGATACCAGCATGCTAGCAGATACCAATAGACTTCCAGTCATTGCGCTAACGCTCGTTAGAATTGGCTCGCGAAACCACCTCTAACTTCCTTCATACTGGACACAGAGACATACAAATAGAATCCATCAGTTCATCTGACTTTGGGGAAGTGGATAAAGGGAGTCGTTGGCAAAACCCGAATTACAGTCTTCCTTTAATACACTCAGTAGTGGACAAACCAGTGCTATAGTTTTGGACTCAACAACAAAAGTATTTTCAACACATTTTACTGTATATAACACTCTAAGCAACGTTATGGACAATATTGTTCCACTCAAGATGAACTAAATATCCAAAACCCCTGGAATGACTGATCCATGCCTTATGATAAGGTATTGGTACTGACCTTGTTTTTAGTGTACATTCTTGTGTTTAGTTTCCTGTTTTTATTTGATCTGACCTAGTATTGATTCCATGCTCTTTTTAAGATCCTATTGTGGATTTTCTATTTCTTTACCTTTGGTATTGAACACTGCATTGATGAGGAAGAGCTTTAAAGTAAGCATTTGACTGTACTGTTTACACCTGTTGTATCCCGTGCACGTGACATATAAACTTTGATTTGCTATAAGTAAATAATACCTTGCGGATTCCCTCTCAAGCACTTTCAATAACTATTGAACACCACCGCTTTCCACACTGAGACGTAATCATACACTTAATTTGACCACTCATGGTCCAATCTTCACCAAGATCAAACACTAGAATTCTAAATGATGGGAAAAAGGGATGAGAGAGATGAAGGGAATGTGTGAGAGGAGGACAGAGAGGTAAAATATGTACAGCGCAGCAGTTATGCTGTAAAAGATTGTAGAGAGGGAGAGAGAGACAGAGAGAGAGAGGGAGAGAAATAGAGAGAGAAATAGAGAGAGAAATAGAGAGAGAGAGAGAGAGAGAGAGAGAGAGAGAGAGAGAGAGAGAGAGAGAGAGAGAGAGAGAGAGAGAGAGAGAGAGAGAGAGAGAGAGAAAGAGAGAGAGAAAGAGAGAGATAGGGAGAGAACTAGAGAGAGAGAGAGAGAGAGAGAGAGAGAGAGAAATAGAGAGAGCGAGAAAGAAAGGGAGAAAGAGGAAAAGAGAGAGAGAGAGAGAGAGAGAATGAGAGAGAGAGAGACCTAAGAGAGAGAAGAGAGAGAAGGAGAGAGAGCGCGGAGGTATCGGACAGAGGCGGGAAGCATACAGAATATGACAGTGGTGCAAACTGCACTGCTAAATAATATATGTCTGCTTCAATATTAAACATATAGGGCTGCAATGCAACATATGAGAGAAAGTATTGGTTTCCATCCTCTGATACACACACTTTTATACCAATCAATTTTTCTGCAGTGATACTTGATTGACTGACCAACCAACATCAACAACAACAACAACAACAGCACAAACAAGGCATAGAAATGTCCTGTGGAGACATCAGCCAAACACAGTGTAGGGAGGGTATTCTGGAATGTTCTGTCACTTGATCTACGAGACACTGAACATATAGAACAACTGTATGGAATTATGTATCCATTCAGTCACCAAGGAAACAACATGGTTACCAAACATGGACCCAGCATATCCTGTTTCTAATGGAACTCTGTCACTTACTCTTTCCGCTGGAAAGGCTGCGGTTGTAGCCAACTGGACTGAAGAACTCAAATATGAAGACAGTCACAGCCACCACGGTCAGGCACATGACGAACATCATCACCCACACCGCTGGACTGTAGGGCTCTGAGGGACAGAGAGGAGAGGAGAGGAGAGGAGAGGAGAGGAGAGGAGAGGAGAGGAGAGGAGAGGAGAGGAGAGGAGAGGAGAGGAGAGGAGAGGAGAGGAGAGGAGAGGAGAGGAGAGGAGAGGAGGATCAACAAAGACATTCAGTATAAACACAACTTAGAACACTTTAATAACTCTACCTACATGTACATATTACCTCAACTAACCTGTACCCCATTAGAACACTTTAATAACTCTACCAACATGTATATATTACCTCAACTAACCTGTACTCCCTTAGAACACTTTAATAACTCTACCAACATGTACATATTACCTCAACTAACCTGTACCCCCTTAAAACACTTTAATAACTCTACCAACATGTACATATTACCTCAACTAACGTGTACCCCCTTAGAACACTTTAATAACTCTACCTACATGTACATATTACCTAAACTAACCTGTACCCCCTTAGAACACTTTAATAACTCTACCTACATGTACATATTACCTCAACTAACCTGTACCCCATTAGAACACTTTAATAACTCTACCTACATGTACATATTACCTCAACTAACCTGTACCCCATTAGAACACTTTAATAACTCTACCTACATGTACATATTACCTCAACTAACCTGTACCCCCTTAGAACCCTTTAATAACTCTACCTACATGTACATATTACCTCAACTAACCTGTACCCCATTAGAACACTTTAATAACTCTACCTACATGTATATATTACCTCAACTAACCTGTACCCCCTTAGAACACTTTAATAACTCTACCAACATGTATATATTACCTCAACTAACCTGTACTCCCTTAAAACACTTTAATAACTATACCGACATGTACATATTACCTCAACTAACCTGTACCCCCTTAAAACACTTTAATAACTCTACCTACATGTACATATTACCTCAACTAACCTGTACCCCATTAGAACACTTTAATAACTCTACCTACAGGAACATATTACCTCAACTAACCTGTACCCCCTTAGAACCCTTTAATAACTCTACCTACATGTACATATTACCTCAACTAACCTGTACCCCATTAGAACACTTTAATAACTCTACCTACATGTATATATTACCTCAACTAACCTGTACCCCCTTAGAACACTTTAATAACTCTACCAACATGTATATATTACCTCAACTAACCTGTACTCCCTTAAAACACTTTAATAACTATACCGACATGTACATATTACCTCAACTAACCTGTACCCCCTTAAAACACTTTAATAACTCTACCAACATGTACATATTACCTCAACTAACCTGTACCCCCTTAGAACACTTTAATAACTCTACCTACATGTACATATTACCTCAACTAACCTGTACCCCCTTAGAACACTTTAATAACTCTACCAACATGTATATATTACCTCAACTAACCTGTACCCCCTTAAAACACTTTAATAACTCTACCAACATGTATATATTACCTCAACTAACCTGTACCCCCTTAAAACACTTTAATAACTATACCGACATGTACATATTACCTCAACTAACCTGTACCCCCTTAGAACACTTTAATAACTCTACCAACATGTACATATTACCTCAACTAACCTGTACCCCCTTAGAACACTTTAATAACTCTACCAACATGTATATATTACCTCAACTAACCTGTACCCCCTTAGAACACTTTAATAACTCTACCTACATGTACATATTACCTCAACTAACCTGTACCCCCTTAGAACACTTTAATAACTCTACCAACATGTATATATTACCTCAACTAACCTGTACCCCATTAGAACACTTTAATAACTCTACCAACATGTACATATTACCTCAACTAACCTGTACCCCCTTAGAACACTTTAATAACTCTACCAACATGTATATATTACCTCAACTAACCTGTACCCCCTTAGAACACTTTAATAACTCTACCAACATGTATATATTACCTCAACTAACCTGTACCCCCTTAGAACACTTTAATAACTCTACCAACATGTATATATTACCTCAACTAACCTGTACCCCCTTAAAACACTTTAATAACTCTACCAACATGTACATATTACCTCAACTAACCTGTACCCCCTTAGAACACTTTAATAACTCTACCAACATGTATATATTACCTCAACTAACCTGTACCCCCTTAAAACACTTTAATAACTCTACCTACATGTACATATTACCTCAACTAACCTGTACCCCCTTAGAACACTTTAATAACTTTACCTACATGTACATATTACCTCAACTAACCTGTACTCCCTTAGAACACTTTAATAACTCTACCAACATGTACATATTACCTCAACTAACCTGTACCCCCTTAGAACACTTTAATAACTCTACCTACATGTACATATTACCTCAACTAACCTGTACCCCCTTAAAACACTTTAATAACTCTACCTACATGTACATATTACCTCAACTAACCTGTACCCCCTTAGAACACTTTAATAACTCTACCTACATGTACATATTACCTCAACTAACCTGTACTCCCTTAGAACACTTTAATAACTCTACCTACATGTACATATTACCTCAACTAACCTGTACCCCCTTAGAACACTTTAATAACTCTACCTACATGTACATATTACCTCAACTAAACTGTACCCCATTAGAACACTTTAATAACTCTACCAACATGTATATATTACCTCAACTAACCTGTACCCCCTTAGAACACTTTAATAACTCTACCAACATGTATATATTACCTCAACTAACCTGTACCCCCTTAAAACACTTTAATAACTCTACCAACATGTATATATTACCTCAACTAACCTGTACCCCCTTAAAACACTTTAATAACTATACCGACATGTACATATTACCTCAACTAACCTGTACCCCCTTAGAACACTTTAATAACTCTACCAACATGTACATATTTCCTCAACTAACCTGTACCCCATTAGAACACTTTAATAACTATACCTACATGTACATATTACCTCAACTAACCTGTACCTCCTTAGAACCCTTTAATAACTCTACCAACATGTACATATTACCTCAACTAACCTGTACCCCATTAGAACACTTTAATAACTCTACCAACATGTACATATTACCTCAACTAACCTGTACCCCCTTAAAACACTTTAATAACTCTACCAACATGTACATATTACCTCAACTAACCTGTACCCCCTTAGAACCCTTTAATAACTCTACCAACATGTACATATTACCTCAACTAACCTGTACCCCCTTAGAACACTTTAATAACTCTACCAACATGTACATATTACCTCAACTAACCTGTACCCCCTTAGAACACTTTAATAACTCTACCAACATGTACATATTACCTCAACTAACCTGTACCCCCTTAAAACACTTTAATAACTCTACCAACATGTACATATTACCTCAACTAACCTGTACCCCCTTAAAACACTTTAATAACTATACCTACATGTATATATTACCTCAACTAACCTGTACTCCCTTAGAACACTTTAATAACTCTACCAACATGTACATATTACCTCAACTAACCTGTACCCCCTTAGACACGTTAATAACTATACCTACATGTATATATTACCTCAACTAACCTGTACCCCCTTAAAACACTTTAATAACTCTACCAACATGTACATATTACCTCAACTAACCTGTACCCCCTTAAAACACTTTAATAACTATACCTACATGTATATATTACCTCAACTAACCTGTACTCCCTTAGAACACTTTAATAACTCTACCAACATGTACATATTACCTCAACTAACCTGTACCCCCTTAGACACGTTAATAACTATACCTACATGTACATATTACCTCAACTAACCTGTACCCCATTAGAACCCTTTAATAACTCTACCAACATGTACATATTACCTCAACTAACCTGTACCCCATTAGAACACTTTAATAACTCTACCTACATGTACATATTACCTCAACTAACCTGTACCCCGTTAGACACGTTAATAACTTCTTGTCAATAGGGGGTGCTGTTAGCACTTTGTAATTATTCCCAAATCAAACTGCCTCGTACTCAATTCTTGCTCGTACAATATGCATATTATTATTACTATTGGATAGAAAACACTCTCTGGTTTCTAAAACCGTTTGAATTATATCGGTGAGTGAAACAGATCTGGACTTAGAGCAATTTTCCTATGTGGATGTGAGAATGCCAAATTTTCCAAGCTGCTCTGAGACCTGTGTATAACTCTGCCTGTCTTCTATTGGTTGAGATGCACTGCATACGCCTTCCCCTGGTTGTTAGCGAATAGGGAGACTTGAAATGGAGTCTCTACGTAGATCTCAAAGGTTATAAATGACTTGGCAAAGACGTGTATCGTTCTTTTCCCCCTTCGCTCTGAAGCACTGAGGACCTTGGCACATTGTACTAGAAGCATCGGTTATAGATCTTAGACATTTCCGGCTGTGTTTTTATACGATATAGGCTTTAACTTATTATGGCTGCAAGGGGCAGTATTGAGTAGCCTGATAAAATGTGTCCATTTCAAACGGCCTCGTACTCAATTCTTGCTCGTACAATATGCATATTATTATTACTATTGGATAGAAAACACTCTCTAGTTTCTAAAACCGTTTGAATTATTTCTCTGAGTGAAACAGAACTCATTCTGCAGCACTTTTCTTGACCCGGAAGTTCAAAGTCTGAAATCGATGCTCTCTTCCTCTTCCTGCCTATAAATGGGCACAAGAGCTATTAGTATACATGCACGTCATACACCTTCCTCTGGGTGTCAAGAAGGCTGTGAGAGAAGAAATTAGGTGATTATCTCGATCTGGGATGGAATAAATCCTCTTGGAATGACGTGTACCCCATTTCCGGTACTCTGAAGAACGCGATTTTGACAGTGGGGTTGCCTTTTGTTTTGCTGACGTTATAGGCGACTATTATTTCCGGCTTTGATTTTATTTGATACATGTCACCATATCATCGTAAAGTATGTTTTTTCAATATAGTTTCATTAGATTATTGAAATTTTTTCGGGAGTTTTGCCGTGTTCCGTTCTCTTCCGTTTATTTACATGGAGAGATCCGTGCAACCCGGCTAGCGCGCTTGCTAAATGGAGAGAGAAAGTTGCCATTCTGAATCCAAACAACTACTCATCTGGACAAAGGACAACTTGTTCAACATTCTGATGAAAGATCAGCAAAAGTAAGACCCATTTTATGATGTTGTTTCATATATCTGTCGTAGTCGCCGGCGCCCAAGTGTTTCTGGCTATTGTGCTAAGCTAATATAACGCTACATTTTGTTTTCGCTGTAAAACACTTAATAAATCGGAAATATTGTCTGGCATCACAAAATGCCTGTCTTTCATTTGCTGTACACTATGTATTTTTCAGAAATGTTTTATGATGAGTAATTAGGTATTTGACGTTGGTGTCTGTAAATATTATGGCTGCTTTCGGTGTAATTTCTGAATGTAGCTGCAATGTAAACTATGATTTATACCTGAAATATGCACATTTTTGGAAAAAACATTGGTTATACAATAAATATGTTATCAGACTGTCATCTGATGAGGATGTTTCTTGGTTAGTGGCTATTTATATCTTTATTTGGCCGAATTTGTGATAGCTACTGATGGAGTCAAAAACTGATGGAGTAATAAAAGTGGAGTCTTTTGCTAACGTGGTTAGCTAATAGATTTACATATTTTGTCTTCCCTGTAAAACATTTTAAAAATCGGACATGTTGGCTGGATTCACGAGATGTGTACCTTTCATATGCTGTATTGGACTTGTTAATGTGTGAAAGTTAAATATTAAAAAAATATATCTTTTGAATTTCGCGCCCTGCACTTGAAGTGGCTGTTGTCATAAGTGTACCGACGTCGGGCTTGCACGCCAAACAGGTTAAAGACATCATAATCTTGTTATTTTAAACCGAATTATATCAGTTTATGTCAGTATATTGCGATTTTCGGGTATTTCATTTTCTGGCGTTCTAGGGGATTGAGTATCTCTCTCTCTCATGCTATTGTTTACTGCTAATTGCAACGTTGAAGAGGACGTTCTCCAACCTAGCAACGATTCTTTTGGACAAAGGACACCTTTCCCAAGATTCTGATGAGAGTTCATCAAAAAGTAAGAACTATTTATGCTGATAATTTGTTGTTCTGTTGAAAAAAGTTCCTTGCAGTGCAGCCTGCCATTACTTGCAGTGCAGCCTTGCTTTATCGCACGTTGTATTTTGAAGTAACGTAAATTTAAAAAATGTAACCCAGCGATTGCATTAAGAACTAATTTGTCTTTCAATTGCTGTCCAACCTGTATTTTTTTAGTCAAGTTTATGAATAGTTTTCGATTAGAATAGGTGCCTTTCCAAGATGGCGCCGGACAGATTGCTTGAGGTTTTGGACACTAATCACATTGTATAAGCACGATTTGTGCCGCAAAAATATGCACATTTTCGAACAAACTCTATATGCATTGTGTAATATGATGTTAAAGGACTGTCATCTGAAGAATTCTGAGAAGGTTAGTGAAAAAATTAATATATTTTGGTGGTTTATACGTTATCGCTATTTTTGCCTTGAATCAATGCTGTTGTGATGTTTGCTATTGTGGTAAGCTAATATAACGCTATATTGTGTTTTCGCTGTAAAACACTTAGAAAATCTGAAATATTGGCTGGATTCACAAGATCTGTGTCTTTCATCTGCTGTACGCTGTGTATTTTTAAGAAATGTTTTATGATGAGTAATTAGCTAATACACGATGGTCTCTGTAGTTATTCTAGTCGCTTTGGTGAGAGTTGTAATAGTGGCTGCAATGGTAAACTATGATTTATACCTGAAATATGCACATTTTTCTAACAAAACATATGCTATACAATAAATATGTTATCAGACTGTCATCTGATGAAGTTGTTTCTTGGTTAGTGGCTATTTATATCTTTATTTGGTCGAATTTGTGATAGCTACTGATGGAGTAAAAAAATGGTGGAGTAAAAAAGTGGTGTCTTTTGCTAACGTGGTTAGCTAATAGATTTACATATTGTGTTTTCCCTGTAAAACATTTTAAAAATCAGAAATGATGGCTGGATTCACAAGATGTGTGTCTTTCATTTGGTGTCTTGGACTTGTGATTTCATGAACATTTTATTATATGATATCCCTGTGGCTTTAGGCTAGGCTATGCTAGTCAGCTTTTTTGATGGGGGTGCTCCCGGATCCGAGTTTGTGAGGCGTTAGAGGTTAATAACTCTACCTACATGTACATATTACCTCAACTAACCTGTACCCTCTCACACTGACTCTGTACCGGTACCCTCACACTCTGACTCTGTACCGGTGCCCACACACACTGACTCTGTACCGGTGCCCACACACACTGACTCTGTACCGGTACCCACACACACTGACTCTGTACCGGTGCCCTCACATTCTGACTCTGTACCGGTACCCACACAAACTGACTCTGTACCGGTGCCCACACACACTGACTCTGTACCAGTACCCACACACACTGACTCTGTACCGGTACCCCCACACACTGACTCTGTACCGGTGCCCCCACACACTGACTCTGTACCGGTACCCACACACACTGACTCTGTACTAGTACCCCCACACACTCACACTGACTCTGTACCGGTACCCCCACACATTGACTCTGTACCGGTACCCACACACACTGACTCTGTACCGGTGCCCCCACACACTGACTCTGTACTAGTACCCCCACACACTGACTGTACCGGTACCCACACACACTGACTCTGTACTAGTACCCCCACACACTGACTCTGTACCGGTACCCACACACACTGACTCTGTACCGGTGCCCCCACACACTGACTCTGTACCGGTACCCACACACATTGACTCTGTACTGGTACTCCCACACACATTGACTCTGTACCGGTGCCCCCACACACTGACTCTGTACTAGTACCCCCACACATTAACTCTGTACCGGTGCCCCCACACACTGACTCTGTACCGGTGCCCCCACACACTGACTCTGTACTAGTACCCCCACACACTGACTCTGTACCGGTGCCCCCACACACTGACTCTGTACCGGTGCCCCCACACACTGACTCTGTACTAGTACCCTCACACACTGACTCTGTACCGGTACCCACACACATTGACTCTGTACTAGTACCCCCACACACTGACTCTGTACCGGTACCCACACACACTGACTCTGTACCGGTGCCCCCACACACTGACTCTGTACTAGTACCCCCACACACTGACTCTGTACCGGTGCCCCCACACATTGACTCTGTACTGGTACTCCCACACACATTGACTCTGTACCGGTGCCCCCACACACTGACTCTGTACTAGTACCCCCACACATTGACTCTGTACCGGTGCCCCCACACACTGACTCTGTACCGGTGCCCTCACACACTGACTCTGTACCGGTGCCCCCACACACTGACTCTGTACTAGTACCCCCACACACTGACTCTGTACCGGTGCCCCCACACACTGACTCTGTGCCGGTGCCCCCACACACTGACTCTGTACTGGTACCCCCACACATTGACTCTGTACCGGTACCCCCACACACTCACACTGACTCTGTACCGGTACCCACACACATTGACTCTGTACCGGTACCCACACACACTGACTCTGTACCGGTGCCCCCACACACTGACTCTGTACTAGTACCCCCACACACTGACTCTGTACCGGTACCCACACACATTGACTCTGTACTGGTACTCCCACACACATTGACTCTGTACCGGTGCCCCCACACACTGACTCTCTACCGGTGCCCCCACACACTGACTCTGTACTAGTACCCCCACACATTGACTCTGTACCGGTACCCCCACACACTGACTCTGTACTAGTACCCCCACACACTGACTCTGTACTAGTACCCCCACACACTGACTCTGTCCCGACCGGTGCCCCCGCACACTGACTCTGTACAGGTACCCCCCGTATATAGTCTCGCTATTGTTATTTTACTGCTGCTCTTTAATTACTTGTTACTTTAATTTCTTATTCTTTTTTAACTGCATTGTTGGTTAGGGGCTCGTAAGTAAACATTTCACTGTAAGGTCAACTACACCTGTTGTATTCGGCGCATGTGACTAATACAATTTGATTTAATTTGTTGATAGAGGCGACTGAGAATCCATCAGAGCCCAAACCAATCTAAGTTACAGAGCTCTGCGAGCAAACAAAATAGCTAGCTAACACAGCATGACCCACTACTCCAGTGTTTCTGTGTCTTCCACTCCATTCAGTTTACTGTAATTCAATCTAAAAAAGTATTTCACCTGCTGACAGACTGGAAGTATAAGCTGAAACGACGTGACAAAGTAAAAGTAACAACAAACGCAAGTAAAGATTGAACCGTTTGATGGAACCACAGCACTTTTGAATTGGGAGAGGGTACGCTGATCCTAGATCTGTGCATAAGGTTAATTTACATTTTAGTCATTTAGCAGACTCTCTTATTGTCACGACTTCTGCCAAAGTCGGTTCCTCTCCTTGTTCGGGCGGTGTTCGGTGGTCGACGTCACCGGTCCATTTTTCATGTTCCATTTGTTTTGTCTTGTTTTCACACTCACCTGGTTTCAATTCCCTAATTACATGTTGTATATTTTCCCTCTGTTTCCCCCATGTCCTTGTCGCAAATTGTTTATTGTAAGTTCTTGTGCTATGTGTTACTGGTGCGCTACGGGTTTTGTACCCATGTGTTTGTTGTTTTATATGTCGTTAGTTTTATATATTAGACTGCTCCAAGTTCTGCTCTCCTGTGTTTGACTTCCCTGCCACCAGTTACGCACCCCTTACACTTATCCAGAGTGACTTACTTTCACATTCCTGACCTGTTTTCTGTTGTTTTGGTATGTGTTTTATTGGTCAGGGCGTGAATTTGGGTGGGTAGTCTATGTTTTCTGTTTCTATGTTGGTTTAAGGGTTGCCTGGTATGGCTCTCAATTAGAGGCAGGTGTTTGGCGTTTCCTCTAATTGAGAGTCATATTAAGGTAGGTTGTTTCACAGTGTTCGTTGTGGGTGGTTGTTCCGTGTATGTGTATGTTGCGCCACACGGGACTGTTTCGGTATGTTTGTTCGGTTTTTGTGTAGTCTGTTTTCCCTGTCCGTGCGTTCTTCGTGTTACATGTAAGTTCTTAAGTTTAAGTCTGTTTAGGTCGGTTTGTTATTTTGTAATCCTTCCAAGTGTTTGTTTTCGTGTTTCATCTTTGTGTTAATAAATCATTATGTATGCACAACCCGCTGCACGTTGGTCGAATCACTACTCCTCCTCTTCGTATGAAGAGGAGGAGGAACGCCGTTACAGAACCACCCACCAAACCCAGATCAAGCAGCGGGTTAACGGACAGCAACGACAGCAGCAGTGGGTCAAGGAGGATTGGACATGGGAAGAGATTCTGGACGGAGAAGGACCCTGGGCAGAGCCAGAGAAGTGTCGCCGTCCCAAGGCGGAGCTGGAGGCATCTAAAGCGGAGAGGCGACGATATGAGGAGGCAGCACGGAAGCAAGGCTGGAAGCCCGCAAGTACAACCCAAACATTTCTTGGGGGGGGGGGGGGGGGGGGTAAAGGGCAGAGTGGCGAAGTCAGGTAGGAGACCTGCGCCAACTTCCCGGGCTTACCGTGGAGAGAGGGAGTACGGGCAGACACCGTGTTACGCAGTAGAGCGCACGGTGTCTCCTGTACGTGTGCATAGCCCGGGGCGGGTTATTCCACCTCCCCGCACTGGTAGGGCTAGATTGAGCATTGAGCCAAGTGCCATGAAGCCGGCTCTACATATCTGGCCACCAGTACGTCTCTTTGGGCCGGCTTACATGGCACCAGCCTTACGCATGGTGTCCCTTGTTCGCCTACATAGCCCGGTACGGGTTATTCCACCTCCCCGCACTGGTCAGGCGACGGGGAGCATACAACCAGGTAAGGTTGGGCAGGCTCAGTGCTCAAGGGAGCCAGTACGCTTACACGGTCCGGTATATCCGGCGCCACCTTCCCGCCCCAGCTCAGTACCACCAGTGCCTACACCATGCACCAGGCTTCCAGTGCGTCTCCAGAGCCCTGTTCCTCCTCCACGCACTCTCCCTATGGTGCGTGTCTCCAGCCCAGTGCCTCCAGTTCCGGCACCACGCACGAAGCAACCTGTGCGTCTCCAGAGCCCTGTACGCACTGTTCCTTCTCCCCGCACTCGCCCTGATGTGCGTGCCCTCAGCCCGGTACCTCCAGTTCCGGTACCACGCACCAGGCCTATAGTGCGCATTGAGAGTCCAGTGTGCCCTGTTGTTGTTCCCCGTACTAGCCTTGAGGTGCGTGTCTCCAGTCCGGTACCACCAGTTCCGGCACCACGTACCAGGCCTACTGTGCGCCTCTGCAGGTCAGAGTCGGCTGTCTGCCCAACGTCGCCTGCACTGCTCGTCTGCCCAGCACCGTCTGAGCCATCCGTCTGTCCAGCGCCGCCTGAGCCATCCGTCTGCCCAGCGCCTTCTGAGCCATCCGTCTGCCCAGCGCCTTCTGAGCTATCCGTCTGCCCAGCGCCATTAGAGCCGCCCGTCTGTCCCGAGCCATTAGAGCCGCCCGTCAGTCAGGAGCCATTAGAGCCGTCCGTCAATCAGGAGCCGCTAGAGCCATCCGTCAGTCAGGAGCTGCCAGAGCCGCCAGCCAGTCAGGAGCTGCCAGAGCCGCCAGCCAGTCAGGAGCTGCCAGAGCCGCCAGCCAGTCAGGAGCTGCCAAAGCCGCCAGCCAGTCAGGAGCTGCCAGAGCCGCCAGCCAGTCAGGAGCTGCCAGAGCCGCCAGCCAGTCAGGAGCTGCCAGAGCCGCCAGCCAGTCAGGAGCTGCCAGAGCCGCCAGCCAGTCATGAGCTGCCAGAGCCGCCAGCCAGTCATGAGCTGCCCTCCAGTCATGAGCTGCCCTCCAGTCATGAGCTGCCCTCCAGTCATGAGCTGCCCTCCAGTCATGAGCTGCCAGCCAGTCATGAGCTGCCCTCCAGTCATGAGCTGCCCTCCAGTCATGAGCTGCCCTCCAGTCATGAGCTGCCCTCCAGTCATGAGCTGCCTTCCAGTCATGAGCTGCCTTCCAGTCATGAGCTGCCCTACAGTCATGAGCTGCCCTACAGTCATGAGCTGCCCTACAGTCATGAGCTGCCCTCCAGTCATGAGCTGCCTTCCAGTCATGAGCTGCCTTCCAGTCATGAGCTGCCCTACAGTCATGAGCTGCCCTACAGTCATGAGCTGCCCTACAGTCATGAGCTGCCCTACAGTCATGAGCTGCCCTACAGTCCGGAGCTGCCACTCAGTCATGAGCTGCCACTCAGTCCGGAGCTGCCACTCAGTCCGGAGCTGCCACTTAGTCCGGAGCTGCCACTCAGTCCGGAGCTGCCACTCAGTCCGGAGCTGCCACTAGTCCAGAGTTGTCCCTCTTTGTCCTTAGCTACCTCTTTGTCCTTAGCTACCTCTTTGTCCTTAGCTACCTCTTTGTCCTTAGCTACCTCTTTGTCCTTAGCTACCTCTTTGTCCTTAGCTACCTCTTTGTCCTTAGCTACCTCTTTGTCCTTAGCTACCTCTCTGTCCTGAGTTGTCTCCTCTATTGTGGAGGGGCCTTAGTGAGGGTTCCTGGACCATGGTCGGGGGTGAGGGTCGCCACTCAAAGGACGCTAAGGAGGGGGATAAAGACAGTGGTGGAGTGGTGTCCTCGCCCACCGCCGGAGCCGCCACCGCGGACAGATGCCCACCCAGACCCTCCCCTTGAGTTTTAGGGGTGCGCCCGGAGTTCGCACCTTGAGGGGGGGGGGGTTCTGTCACGTTCCTGACCTGTTTTCTGTTGTTTTGGCATGTGTTTTATTGGTCAGTGCGTGAATTTGGGTGGGTAGTCTATGTTTTCTGTTTCTATGTTGGTTTAATTATGGCTGCAAGGGGCAGCACTGAGTAACCTGAAAATAGGTGGCCATTTCAAACGGCCTCCTATTCAATTCTTGCTCGTACAATATGCATATTATCATTTCTATTGAATAGAAAACACTCTCTAGTTTCTTAAACCGTTTGAATTATTTCTCTAAGTGAACCAGAACTCTTTCTGCAGCCCATTTCCTATCCGGAAGTGAGATTTCCAAATGCGAGGTCTCTTTTCAAGAGCTTGTCTATAAAAGGGCATGTCACTTGGGACCATAGAAACACGTCATACGCCTTCCCCTGGGTGTCATGCGGAAGTGAGAGCAGAAAGGACTTGAATATCTCGTTCAGGGATTGAATACAGCCTCTTGGAGTGAGAGGACCGCCATCATTTTTTTTCTCCAAGACGCGAAGTTGGACTTTGTATTGCCTCCTGGAAAACTGTCGTTATACGTGAATATAACCTCCGGCTTCGATTTGACTTGATACATGTCACAATATCATCCTAAAGTATGTTTTTTCAATATAGTTTAATTATATTATTTAAATTTATTCGGGACTTTAGACGTGATGCTTTGGAAGAATTGTTTGAAGAAGGAGAGGTTAGCGCCGCACGGCCAGTGTGCTTGCTAATTCAAGAGGGAAATAGTTCGTTCTGGATCCAAAAAAAGACGGTACTGGACAATGGACCCCTTTACAACATTCTGATGGAAGATAAACAAAGATAAGGACCCAATTTGGGATGCTATTTAATATATCTGTCGAGCTGTGCTATCGCTACCGATTACTTGGAATCAATGTTGTTGTGTGTTAGCCATTGCAGTAAGCTAATATAACGATATATTGTGTTTTCGCTGTAAAACACTTAAAAAATCGGAAATATTGGCTCTATTCACAAGATCTTTGTCTTTCATTTTGCTATACACCATATATTTTTCTGAAATGTTTTATGATGAGTAATTAGGTTGTTGACGTTGGTGTCTGTATTTGCTCTGGCTACTCCCGTGCGATTTCTGACTGTAGCTATGATGGTAGCAGTAATGTAAAACTGATTTATAGCTAAAATATGCACATTTTTTGAACAAAACATAAATTTATTGTGTAACATGTTATAGGACTGTCATCTGAGGTAGTTTTTTCTAGGTTATTTAGGTTGGTTCTAGGTTAGTTAGGTTGGCTTGTGCATGCTACTTGCATCCTACTTGTGCTGTGAAAAATGTCTGTCCTCTTTTTTATTTGGTGGTGAGCTAACATAAATATATGTGGTGTTTTCTCTGTAAAACATTTAAAAAATCGGACATGTTGGCTGGATTGACAAGATGTTTATCTTTCAAATGCTGTATTGGACTTGTTAATGTGTGAAAGTTAAATATTAAAAAAAAATAGATTTTGAATTTCGCGCCCTGCACGTGAGCTGGATGTTGTCATAGGTGTACCGGCGTCGGGCTGCAGCCATAAAAGGTTAAGATACAGTAGCTAGGTGGGACAACCACACATCACAGTCATATAGTAAGTACACTTTTCCTCAATAAAGTAGCTATCAGCAAAGTCAGAGCTAGAGAGGGGGGGGGGGAGTCATGTGGAAGTGGGAATTACATTTTTTACCTGGACCATCAATAATGTCCAGATTTACTTCAACCTCATCAGTTCCTTCACTCACCTAGGAAGGCAGAGGGTGAGACGGTTCCGTTGCTACGGGAGACCATGACGCTGATGCCCGTCTCCACGAAGGGGACTGAGAAGTCCACGACCTCTGACCTCTCCTCGTTGATGGTGAGGGATCCGATGGCCATATCTGCACGCTGTCCCACCACCTGATGGAAAGGAGGAAAAACTACATTCAGAGAGATAGAGGGGTACACTGCCTCATAACACATTATTATAGGAGAAACTACATTCAGAGAGATAGAGGGGTACACTGCCTCATAACACATTATTATAGGATAAACTACATTCAGAGAGATAGAGGGTTACACTGGCTCATAACACATGATTACATAATAAACTAAAGTCAGATAGATAGAGGGTTACACTGGCCTCATAACACATTATTATAGGAGAAACTACAGTCAGAGAGATAGAGGGGTACACTACCTCATAACACATTATTATAGAAGAAACTACAGGCAGAGAGATAGAGGTGTGCACTGGCCTTATTACACATTATTATAGGAGAAACTATATTCAAAGAGATAGAGGGGTACACTGGCTCATAACACATTATTATAGGAGAAACTACATTCAGAGAGATAGAGGGTTACACTGGCCTCATAACACATTATTATAGGAGAAATTACAGTCAGAGAGATAGAGGGGTACACTGGCCTCATAACCCATTATTATAGGAGAAACTACAGTCAGAGAGATAGAGGGGTACACTGGCCTCATTACACATTATTATAGGAGAATCTACAGTCAGAGAGATAGAGGGTTACACTGGCCTCATAACACATTATTATAGGAGAAATTACAGTCAGAGAGATAGAGGGGTACACTGGCCTCAAAACCCATTATTATAGGAGAAACTACAGTCAGAGAGATAGATGGGTACCCTGCATCATAAAACAGTATTATAGGAGAAACTACATTCAGAGAGATAGAGGGTTACACTGACCTCATAACACATTATTATAGGAGAAACTACAGTCAGAGAGATAGAGGGGTACACTGGCTCATAACACATTATTATAGGAGAAACTACAGCCAGAGAGATAGAGGGGTACACTGGCTCATAACACATTATTATAGGAGAAACTACATTCAGAGAGATAGAGGGTTACACTGACCTCATAACACATTATTATAGGAGAAACTACATTCAGAGAGATAGAGGGGTACACTGGCTCATAAAACAGTATTATAGGAGAAACTACAGTCTGAGATATAGAGGGGTACACTGCCTCATAACACAGTATTATAGGAGAAACTACAGTCAGAAAGATAGAGGGGTACACTGGCCTTATAACACATTATTATAGCAGAAACTACAGTCAGAGAGATAGAGGGGTACACTGGCCTCATAACACATTATTATAGGAGAAACTACAGTCTGAGATATAGAGGGGTACACTGGCCTCATAACACATTATTATAGAAGAAACTACAGTCAGAGAGATAGAGGGGTACACTGGCCTTATTACACATTATTATAGGAGAAATTACATTCAAAGCGAGAGGGCTACACTGGCCTCATTACACATTATTATAGGAGAATCTACAGTCAGAGAGATAGAGGGGTACACTGCCTCATAACACATTATTATAGGAGAAACTACATTCAGAGAGAGAGAGGGGTACACTGCCTCATAACACATAATTATAGGAGAATCTACATTCAGAGAGATAGAGGGGTACACTGCATCATAACACATTAGTATAGGAGAAACTTCATTCAGAGAGAGAGGGGTACACTGACCTCATAACACATTATTATAGCATAAACTACAGTCAGAGAGATAGAGGGGTACACTGCATCATAACACATTAGTATAGGAGAAACTTCATTCAGAGAGAGAGTGGTACACTGGCCTAATAACACAGTATTATAGGAGAAATTACAGTCAGAGAGATAGAGGGGTACACTGGCTCATAACACATTATTATAGGAGAAACTACATTCAGAGAGAGAGAGGGGTACACTGCCTCATAACACATAATTATAGGAGAATCTACATTCAGAGAGAGAGGGGTACACTGGCCTCATAACACAGTATTATAGGAGAAATTACAGTCAGAGAGATAGAGGGGTACACTGCCTCATAACACATTATTATAGGAGAAACTACAGTCAGAGAGATAGAGGGGTACACTACCTCATAACACATTATTATAGCATAAACTACAGTCAGAAAGATAGAGGGGTACACTGCCTCATAACACATTATTATAGGAGAAACTAGTCAGAGAGATAGAGGGTTACACTGGCCTCATAACAGAGTATTATAGGAGAAACTACAGTCAGAGAGATAGAGGGGTACACTGCCTCATAACACATTATTATAGGAGAAACTACATTCAGAGAGAGAGGGGTACACTGCCTCATAACACAGTATTATAGGAGAAACTACAGTCAGAGAAATAGAGGGTTACACTGCCTCATAACACATTATTATAGGAGAAACTACATTCAGAGAGAGAAAGGGGTACACTGCCTCATAACACAGTACTATAGGAGAAACTACATTCAGAGAGAGAGGGGTACACTGCCTCATAACAAAGTATTATAGGAGAAACTACAGTCAGAGAGATAGAGGGGTACACTGGCTCATAACACATTATTATAGGAGAAATTACAGTCAGAGAGATAGAAGGGTACACTGGCCTCATGACACATTATTATAGGAGAAACTACATTCAGATAGATAGAGGGGTACACTGGCTCATAACACATTATTATAGGAGAAACTACAGTCAAAGAGATAGAGGGGTACACTGGCTCATAACACATTATTATAGTAGAAACTACAGTCAGAGAGATAGAGGGGTACACTGGCCTCATAACACAGTATTATAGGAGAAACTACAGTCAGAGAGATAGAGGGGTACACTGCCTCATAACACATTATTATAGGAGAAATTACAGTCAGAGAGATAGAGGGGTACACTACCTCATAACACATTATTATAGGAGAATTACAGTCAGAGAGATAGAGGGGTACACTGGCTTCACAACACATTATTATAGCATAAACTACAGTCAGAGAGAGGGGTACACTGACCTAATAACACATTATTATAGGAGAAACTACAGTCAGAGAGATAGAGGGGTACACTGGCTCATAACACATTACTATAGGAGAAACTACAGTCAGAGAGATAGAGGGGTACACTGGCTCATAACACATTATTATAGGAGAAACTACAGTCAGAGAGATAGATTGTTACACTGGCCTCATAACACATTATTATAGGAGAAACTACAGTCAGAGAGATAGAGGGGTACACTTTCTCATAACACATTATTATAGGAGAAACTAGTCAGAGAGATAGAGGGTTACACACCCTCATAACACATTATTATAGGAGAATCTAAATTCAGAGAGATAGAGGGGTACACTGGCCTCATAACACAGTATTATAGGAGAAATTACAGCCAGAGAGATAGAGGGGTACACTGCCTCATAACACATTATTATAGGAGAAACTACAGTCAGAGGGATAGAGGGTTACACTGCCTCATAACACATTATTATAGGAGAAACTACAGTCAGAGAGATAGACGGGTACACTGGCTTATAACACATTATTATAGGAGAAACTACATTCAGAGATATAGTGGGGTACACTATCTCATAACACAGTATTATGGGAGAAACTACATTCAGAGAGATAGAGGGGTACACTGCCTCATAACACATAATTATAGGAGAAACTACAGTCAGAGAGATAGAGGGGTACACTGCCTCATAACACATTATTATAGGAGAAACTACAGTCAGAGAGATAGAGGGGTACACTGCCTCATAACACATTATTATAGGAGAAACTACATTCAGAGAGAGGGGGGTACACTGCCTCACAACACATTATTATAGGAGAAACTACATTCAGAGAGAGAGGGGGACACTGCCCTCATAACACATTATTATAGGAGAAACTACATTCAGAGAGATAGAGGGGTACACTGGCTCATAACACATTATTATAGGAGAAACTACAGTCAAAGAGATAGAGGGGTACACTGCCTTAATAAAACAGTATTATAGGAGAAACTACAGTCAGAGAGAAAGAGGGGTACACTGGCTCATAACACATTATTATAGGAGAAACTACAGTCAGAGAGATAGAGGGGTACACTGCCTCATAACACTTTATTATAGGAGAAACTACATTGAGAGAGAGAGGGGTTACACTGCCTCATAACACAGTATTATAGGAGAAACTACATTCAGAGAGAGAGAGGGGTACACTGCCTCATAACACATAATTATAGGAGAATCTACATTCAGAGAGAGAGGGGTACACTGGCCTCATAACACAGTATCATAGGAGAAATTACAGTCAGAGAGATAGAGGGGTACACTACCTCATAACAAATTATTATAGGAGAAACTGCAGTCAGAGAGATAGAGGGGTACACTACCTCATAACACATTATTATAGGAGAAACTACAGTCAGAGAGATAGAGGGGTACACTACCTCATAACACATTATTATAGCATAAACTACAGTCAGAAAGATAGAGGGGTACACTGCCTCATAACACATTATTATAGGAGAAACTAGTCAGAGAGATAGAGGGTTACACTGGCCTCATAACACATCATTATAGGAGAAACTAGTCAGAGAGATAGAGGGTTACACTGGCCTCATAACAGAGTATTATAGGAGAAACTACAGTCAGAGAGATAGAGGGGTACACTGCCTCATAACACATTATTATAGGAGAAACTACAGTCAGAGAAATAGAGGGTTACACTGCCTCATAACACATTTTTATAGGAGAAACTACATTCAGAGAGAGAAAGGGGTACACTGCCTCATAACACAGTACTATAGGAGAAACTACATTCAGAGAGAGAGGGGTACACTGCCTCATAACAAAGTATTATAGGAGAAACTACAGTCAGAGAGATAGAGGGGTACACTGGCTCATAACACATTATTATAGGAGAAATTACAGTCAGAGAGATAGAAGGGTACACTGGCCTCATGACACATTATTATAGGAGAAACTACATTCAGATAGATAGAGGGGTACACTGGCTCATAACACATTATTATAGGAGAAACTACAGTCAAAGAGATAGAGGGGTACACTGGCTCATAACACATTATTATAGTAGAAACTACAGTCAGAGAGATAGAGGGGTACACTGGCCTCATAACACAGTATTATAGGAGAAACTACAGTCAGAGAGATAGAGGGGTACACTGCCTCATAACACATTATTATAGGAGAAATTACAGTCAGAGAGATAGAGGGGTACACTACCTCATAACACATTATTATAGGAGAATTACAGTCAGAGAGATAGAGGGGTACACTGGCCTCACAACACATTATTATAGCATAAACTACAGTCAGAGAGAGGGGTACACTGACCTAATAACACATTATTATAGGAGAAACTACAGTCAGAGAGATAGAGGGGTACACTGGCTCATAACACATTACTATAGGAGAAACTACAGTCAGAGAGATAGAGGGGTACACTGGCTCATAACACATTATTATAGGAGAAACTACAGTCAGAGAGATAGAGTGTTACACTGGCCTCATAACACATTATTACAGGAGAAACTACAGTCAGAGAGATAGAGGGGTACACTTTCTCATAACACATTATTATAGGAGAAACTAGTCAGAGAGATAGAGGGTTACACACCCTCATAACACATTATTATAGGAGAATCTAAATTCAGAGAGATAGAGGGGTACACTGGCCTCATAACACAGTATTATAGGAGGAATTACAGCCAGAAAGATAGAGGGGTACACTGCCTCATAACACATTATTATAGGAGAAACTACAGTCAGAGAGATAGACGGGTACACTGGCTCATAACACATTATTATAGGAGAAACTACATTCAGAGAGAGAGGGGGACACTGCCCTCATAACACATTATTATAGGAGAAACTACATTCAGAGAGATAGAGGGGTACACTGGCTCATAACACATTATTATAGGAGAAACTACAGTCAAAGAGATAGAGGGGTACACTGCCTCATAACACATTATTATAGGAGAAACTACAGTCAGAGAGATAGAGGGGTACACTGCCTCATAACACATTATTATAGGAGAAACTACATTCAGAGAGAGGGGGGTACACTGCCTCACAACACATTATTATAGGAGAAACTACATTCAGAGAGATAGGGGGACACTGCCCTCATAACACATTATTATAGGAGAAACTACATTCAGAGAGATAGAGGGGTACACTGGCTCATAACACAATATTATAGGAGAAACTACAGTCAAAGAGATAGAGGGGTACACTGCCTTAATAACACAGTATTATAGGAGAAACTACAGTCAGAGAGAAAGAGGGGTACACTGGCTCATAACACATTATTATAGGAGAAACTACAGTCAGAGAGATAGAGGGGTACACTGCCTCATAACACTTTATTATAGGAGAAACTACATTCAGAGAGAGAGGGGTTACACTGCCTCATAACACGGTATTATAGGAGAAACTACAGTCAGAGAAATAGGTGGGTACACTGCCTCATAACACATTATTATAGGATAAACTACATTCAGAGAGAGAGAGGGGTACACTGCCTCATAACACAGTATTATAAGAGAAACTACATTCAGAGAGATAGAGGGGTACACTGCCCACATAACACATTGTTATAGGAGAAACTACAGTCAAAGAGATAGAGGGGTACCCTGCCTCATAACACAGTATTATAGGAGAAACTACAGTCAGAGAGATAGAGGGGTACACTGGCCTCATAACACATTATTTTAGGAGAAACTACAGTCAGAGAGATAGAGGGGGTACACTGGCTCATAACACATTATTATAGGAGAAATTACAGTCAGAGAGATAGAGGGGTACACTGGCCTCATAACACATTATTATAGGAGAAACTACATTCAGATAGATAGAGGGGTACACTGGCTCATAACACATTATTATAGGAGAAACTACAGTCAGAGAGATAGAGGGGTACACTGCCTCATAACACATTATTATAGGAGAAACTAGTCAGAGAGATAGAGGGTTACACTGCCTCATAACACATTATTATAGGAGAATCTAAATTCAGAGAGAGAGGGGTACACTGGCCTCATAACACATTATTATAGGAGAAACTACAGTCAGAGAGATAGAGGGGTACACTGCCTCATAACACATTATTATAGGAGAAATTACAGTCAGAGAGATAGAGTGATACACTGGCTCATAACACATTATTATAGGAGAAACTACATTCAGAGAGATAGAGGGGTACACTGGCCTCACAACACATTATTATTGCATAAACTACAGTCAGAGAGATAGAGGGGTACACTGACCTCATAACACATTATTATAGGAGAAACTACATTCAGAGAGAGAGGGGTACACTGGCTCATAACACATTACTATAGGATAAACTACAGTCAGAGAGATAGAGGGGTACACTGGCTCATAACACATTATTATAGGATAAACTACAGTCAGAGAGATAGAGGGTTACAGTGGCCTCATAACACATTATTATAGAAGAAACTAGTCAGAGAGATAGAGGGTTACACTGCCTCATAACACATTGTTATAGGAGAATCTAAATTCAGAGAGAGAGGGGTACACTGGCCTCATAACACAGTATTATAGGAGAAACTACAGTCAGAGAGATAGAGAGGTACACTACCTCATAACGCATTATTATAGGAGAAACTACATTCAGAGAGAGAGGGGTACACTGGCCTCATAACACAGTATTATAGGAGAAATTACAGTCAGAGAGATAGAGGGGTACACTGCCTCATAACACATTGTTATAGGAGAAACTACAGTCAAAGAGATAGAGGGGTACACTGCCTCATAACACAGTATTATAGGAGAAACTACAGTCAAAGAGATAGAGGGGTACCCTGCCTCATAACACATTATTATAGGAGAAACTACAGTCAGAGAGATAGAGGGGTACACTGGCTCATAACACATTATTATAGGAGAAACTACAGTCAAAGAGATAGAGGGGTACACTGCCTCATAACACAGTATTATAGGAGAAACTACAGTCAGAGAGATAGAGGGGTACACTGGCTCATAACACATTATTATAGGAGAAACTACAGTCAGAGAGATAGAGGGGTACACTGGCTCATAACACATTATTATAGGAGAAACTACAGTCAAAGAGATAGAGGGGTACACTGCCTCATAACGCAGTATTATAGGAGAAACTACAGTCAGAGAGATAGAGGGGTACACTGGCTCATAACACATTATTATAGGAGAAACTACAGTCAGAGAGATAGAGGGGTACACTGCCTCATAACACATTATTATAGGAGAAACTACAGTCAGAGAGATAGAGGGGTACACTACCTCATAACACATTATTATAGCATAAACTACAGTCAGAGAGATAGAGGGGTACACTGCCTCATAACACAGTATTATAGGAGAAACTACAGTCAGAGATATAGAGGGGTACACTGGCCTCATAACATAGTATTATAGGAGAAACTACAGTCAGAGAGATTGAGGGGTACACTGGCTCATAACACATTATTATAGGAGAATCTAAATTCAGAGAGAGAGGGGTACACTGGCCTCATAACACAGTATTATAGGAGAAACTACAGTCAGAGAGATAGAGGGGTACACTGCCTCATAACACATTATTATAGGAGAAATTACAGTCAGAGAGATAGAGGGGTACACTACCTAATAACACATTATTATAGGAGAAATTACAGTCAGAGAGATAGAGGGATACACTGGCTCATAACACATTATTATAGGAGAAACTACATTCAGAGAGATAGAGGGATACACTGGCTCATAACACATTATTATAGGAGAAACTACATTCAGAGAGATAGAGGGTTACACTGCCTCATAACACATTATTATAGGATAAACTACATTCAGAGAGATAGAGGGGTACACTGGCCTCACAACACATTATTATTGCATAAACTACAGTCAGAGAGAGAGGGGTACACTGACCTCATAACACATTATTATAGGAGAAACTACAGTCAGAGAGATAGAGGGGTACACTGCCTCATAACACAGTATTATAAGAGAAACTACATTCAGAGAGATAGAGGGGTACACCTGCTCATAACACATTATTATAGGAGAAACTACAGTCAGAGAGATAGAGGGGAACACTGGCCTCATAACACAGTATTATAGGAGAAACTACAGTCAGAGAGATAGAGGGGTACACTGGCTCATAACACATTATTATAGGAGAAACTACAGTCAGAGAGAGAGGGGTACACTGGCCTCACAACACATTATTATTGCATAAACTACAGTCAGAGAGAGAGGGGTACACTGACCTCATAACACATTATTATAGGAGAAACTACAGTCAGAGAGATAGAGGGGTACACTGCCTCATAACACAGTATTATAAGAGAAACTACATTCAGAGAGATAGAGGGGTACACCTGCTCATAACACATTATTATAGGAGAAACTACAGTCAGAGAGATAGAGGGGTACACTGCCTCATAACACATTATTATAGGAGAAACTAGTCAGAGAGATAGAGGGGTACACTGCCTCATAACACATTATTATAGGAGAAACTACAGTCTGAGAGATAGAGGGGTACACTGCCTCATAACACATTGTTATAGGAGAAATTACAGTCAGAGAGATAGAGGGGTACACTGGCCTCATAACACATTATTATAGGAGAAACTACATTCAGATAGATAGAGGGGTACACTGGCTCATAACACATTATTATAGGAGAAACTACAGTCAGAGAGATAGAGGGGTACACTGCCTCATAACACATTATTATAGGAGAAACTAGTCAGAGAGATAGAGGGTTACACTGCCTCATAACACATTATTATAGGAGAATCTAAATTCAGAGAGAGAGGGGTACACTGGCCTCATAACACAGTATTATAGGAGAAACTACAGTCAGAGAGATAGAGGGGTACACTGCCTCATAACACATTATTATAGGAGAAATTACAGTCAGAGAGATAGAGTGATACACTGGCTCATAACACATTATTATAGGAGAAACTACATTCAGAGAGATAGAGGGGTACACTGGCCTCACAACACATTATTATTGCATAAACTACAGTCAGAGAGATAGAGGGGTACACTGACCTCATAACACATTATTATAGGAGAAACTACATTCAGAGAGAGAGGGGTACACTGGCTCATAACACATTACTATAGGATAAACTACAGTCAGAGAGATAGAGGGGTACACTGGCTCATAACACATTATTATAGGATAAACTACAGTCAGAGAGATAGAGGGTTACAGTGCCTCATAACACATTGTTATAGGAGAATCTAAATTCAAAGAGAGAGGGGTACACTGGCCTCATAACACAGTATTATAGGAGAAACTACAGTCAGAGAGATAGAGAGGTACACTACCTCATAACGCATTATTATAGGAGAAACTACATTCAGAGAGAGAGGGGTACACTGGCCTCATAACACAGTATTATAGGAGAAATTACAGTCAGAGAGATAGAGGGGTACACTGCCTCATAACACATTGTTATAGGAGAAACTACAGTCAAAGAGATAGAGGGGTACACTGCCTCATAACACAGTATTATAGGAGAAACTACAGTCAAAGAGATAGAGGGGTACCCTGCCTCATAACACATTATTATAGGAGAAACTACAGTCAGAGAGATAGAGGGGTACACTGGCTCATAACACATTATTATAGGAGAAACTACAGTCAAAGAGATAGAGGGGTACACTGCCTCATAACACAGTATTATAGGAGAAACTACAGTCAGAGAGATAGAGGGGTACACTGGCTCATAACACATTATTATAGGAGAAACTACAGTCAAAGAGATAGAGGGGTACACTGGCTCATAACACATTATTATAGGAGAAACTACAGTCAAAGAGATAGAGGGGTACACTGCCTCATAACGCAGTATTATAGGAGAAACTACAGTCAGAGAGATAGAGGGGTACACTGGCTCGTAACACATTATTATAGGAGAAACTACAGTCAGAGAGATAGAGGGGTACACTGCCTCATAACACATTATTATAGGAGAAACTACAGTCAGAGAGATAGAGGGGTACACTACCTCATAACACATTATTATAGCATAAACTACAGTCAGAGAGATAGAGGGGTACACTGCCTCATAACAGAGTATTATAGGAGAAACTACAGTCAGAGATATAGAGGGGTACACTGGCCTCATAACACAGTATTATAGGAGAAACTAAAGGTCAGAGAGATTGAGGGGTACACTGGCTCATAACACATTATTATAGGAGAATCTAAATTCAGAGAGAGAGGGGTACACTGGCCTCATAACACAGTATTATAGGAGAAACTACAGTCAGAGAGATAGAGGGGTACACTGCCTCATAACACATTATTATAGGAGAAATTACAGTCAAAGAGATAGAGGGGTACACTACCTAATAACACATTATTATAGGAGAAATTACAGTCAGAGAGATAGAGGGATACACTGGCTCATAACACATTATTATAGGAGAAACTACATTCAGAGAGATAGAGGGTTACACTGCCTCATAACACATTATTATAGGATAAACTACATTCAGAGAGATAGAGGGGTACACTGGCCTCACAACACATTATTATTGCATAAACTACAGTCAGAGAGAGAGGGGTACACTGACCTCATAACACATTATTATAGGAGAAACTACAGTCAGAGAGATAGAGGGGTACACTGCCTCATAACACAGTATTATAAGAGAAACTACATTCAGAGAGATAGAGGGGTACACCTGCTCATAACACATTATTATAGGAGAAACTACAGTCAGAGAGATAGAGGGGTACACTGGCCTCATAACACAGTATTATAGGAGAAACTACAGTCAGAGAGATAGAGGGGTACACTGGCTCATAACACATTATTATAGGAGAAACTACAGTCAGAGAGAGAGGGGTACACTGGCCTCACAACACATTATTATTGCATAAACTACAGTCAGAGAGAGAGGGGTACACTGACCTCATAACACATTATTATAGGAGAAACTACAGTCAGAGAGATAGAGGGGTACACTGCCTCATAACACAGTATTATAAGAGAAACTACATTCAGAGAGATAGAGGGGTACACCTGCTCATAACACATTATTATAGGAGAAACTACAGTCAGAGAGATAGAGGGGTACACTGGCCTCATAACACAGTATTATAGGAGAAACTACAGTCAGAGAGATAGAGGGGTACACTGGCTCATAACACATTATTATAGGAGAAACTACAGTCAGAGAGATAGAGGGGTACACTGGCTCATAACACATTATTATAGGAGAAACTACAGTCAGAGAGATAGAGGGGTACACTGCCTCATAACACATTATTATAGGAGAAATTACAGTCAAAGAGATAGAGGGGTACACTACCTAATAACACATTATTATAGGAGAAATTACAGTCAGAGAGATAGAGGGATACACTGGCTCATAACACATTATTATAGGAGAAACTACATTCAGAGAGATAGAGGGTTACACTGCCTCATAACACATTATTATAGGATAAACTACATTCAGAGAGATAGAGGGGTACACTGGCCTCACAACACATTATTATTGCATAAACTACAGTCAGAGAGAGAGGGGTACACTGACCTCATAACACATTATTATAGGAGAAACTACAGTCAGAGAGATAGAGGGGTACACTGCCTCATAACACAGTATTATAAGAGAAACTACATTCAGAGAGATAGAGGGGTACACCTGCTCATAACACATTATTATAGGAGAAACTACAGTCAGAGAGATAGAGGGGTACACTGGCCTCATAACACAGTATTATAGGAGAAACTACAGTCAGAGAGATAGAGGGGTACACTGGCTCATAACACATTATTATAGGAGAAACTACAGTCAGAGAGAGAGGGGTACACTGGCCTCACAACACATTATTATTGCATAAACTACAGTCAGAGAGAGAGGGGTACACTGACCTCATAACACATTATTATAGGAGAAACTACAGTCAGAGAGATAGAGGGGTACACTGCCTCATAACACAGTATTATAAGAGAAACTACATTCAGAGAGATAGAGGGGTACACCTGCTCATAACACATTATTATAGGAGAAACTACAGTCAGAGAGATAGAGGGGTACACTGGCCTCATAACACATTATTATAGGAGAAACTACATTCAGATAGATAGAGGGGTACACTGGCTCATAACACATTATTATAGGAGAAACTACAGTCAGAGAGATAGAGGGGTACACTGGCCTCATAACACAGTATTATAGGAGAAACTACAGTCAGAGAGATAGAGGGGTACACTACCTCATAACACATTATTATAGCATAAACTACAGTCAGAGAGATAGAGGGTTACACTGGCCTCATAACACAGTATTATAGGAGAAACTACAGTCAGAGAGATAGGGGTACACTGGCTCATAACACATTATTATAGGATAAACTACAGTCAGAGAGATAGAGGGGTACACTGCCTCATAACACTTTATTATAGGAGAAACTACATTCAGAGAGAGAGGGATACACTGCCTCATAACACAGTATTATAGGAGAAACTACAGTCAGAGAAATAGAGGGGTACACTGCCTCATAACACATTATTATAGGAGAAACCACATTCAGAGAGAGAGAGGGGTACACTGCCTCATAACACAGTATTATAGGAGAAACTACATTCAGAGAGAGAGGGGTACACTGCCTCATAACAAAGTATTATAGGAGAAACTACAGTCAGAGAGATAGAGGGGTACACTGCCCAACATAACACATTGTTATAGGAGAAACTACAGTCAAAGAGATAGAGGGGTACCCTGCCTCATAACACAGTATTATAGGAGAAACTACAGTCAGAGAGATAGAGGGGTACACTGGCTCATAAGACATTATTATAGGAGAAATTACAGTCAGAGAGATAGAGGGGTACACTGGCCTCATAACACATTATTATAGGAGAAACTACATTCAGATAGATAGAGGGGTACACTGGCTCATAACACATTATTATAGGAGAAACTACAGTCAGAGAGATAGAGGGGTACACTGGCCTCATAACACAGTATTATAGGAGAAACTACAGTCAGAGAGATAGAGGGGTACACTGCCTCATAACACATTATTATGGGAGAAATTACAGTCAGAGAGATAGAGGGGTACACTACCTCATAACACATTATTATAGGAGAAATTACAGTCAGAGAGATAGAGGGGTACACTGGCTCATAACACATTATTATAGCATAAACTACAGTTAGAGAGAGAGGGGTACACTGACCTCATAACACATTATTATAGGAGAAACTACAGTCAGAGAGATAGAGGGGTACACTGGCTCATAACACATTACTATAGGAGAAACTACAGTCAGAGAGAAAGAGGGGTACACTGCCTCATAACACATTATTATAGGAGAAACTACAGTCAGAGAAATAGAGGGGTACACTGCCTCATAACACATTATTATAGGAGAAACTACATTCAGAGAGAGAGAGGTACACTGCCTCATAACAAAGTATTATAGGAGAAACTACAGTCAGAGAGATAGAGGGGTACACTGCCCTCATAACACATTGTTATAGGAGAAACTACAGTCAAAGAGATAGAGGGGTACCCTGCCTCATAACACAGTATTATAGGAGAAACTACAGTCAGAGAGATAGAGGGGTACACTGGCTCATAACACCTTATTATAGGAGAAATTACAGTCAGAGAGATAGAGGGGTACACTGGCCTCATAACACATTATTATAGGAGAAACTACATTCAGATAGATAGAGGGGTACACTGGCTCATAACACATTATTATAGGAGAAACTACAGTCAGAGAGATAGAGGGGTACACTGGCCTCATAACACAGTATTATAGGAGAAACTACAGTCAGAGAGATAGAGGGGTACACTACCTCATAACACATTATTATAGCATAAACTACAGTCAGAGAGATAGAGGGTTACACTGGCCTCATAACACAGTATTATAGGAGAAACTACAGTCAGAGAGATAGGGGTACACTGGCTCATAACACATTATTATAGGATAAACTACAGTCAGAGAGATAGAGGGGTACACTGCCTCATAACACTTTATTATAGGAGAAACTACATTCAGAGAGAGAGGGATACACTGCCTCATAACACAGTATTATAGGAGAAACTACAGTCAGAGAAATAGAGGGGTACACTGCCTCATAACACATTATTATAGGAGAAACCACATTCAGAGAGAGAGAGGGGTACACTGCCTCATAACACAGTATTATAGGAGAAACTACATTCAGAGAGAGAGGGGTACACTGCCTCATAACAAAGTATTATAGGAGAAACTACAGTCAGAGAGATAGAGGAGTACACTGCCCAACATAACACATTGTAATAGGAGAAACTACAGTCAAAGAGATAGAGGGGTACCCTGCCTCATAACACAGTATTATAGGAGAAACTACAGTCAGAGAGATAGAGGGGTACACTGGCTCATAAGACATTATTATAGGAGAAATTACAGTCAGAGAGATAGAGGGGTACACTGGCCTCATAACACATTATTATAGGAGAAACTACATTCAGATAGATAGAGGGGTACACTGGCTCATAACACATTATTATAGGAGAAACTACAGTCAGAGAGATAGAGGGGTACACTGGCCTCATAACACAGTATTATAGGAGAAACTACAGTCAGAGAGATAGAGGGGTACACTGCCTCATAACACATTATTATGGGAGAAATTACAGTCAGAGAGATAGAGGGGTACACTGGCTCATAACACATTATTATAGCATAAACTACAGTTAGAGAGAGAGGGGTACACTGACCTCATAACACATTATTATAGGAGAAACTACAGTCAGAGAGATAGAGGGGTACACTGGCTCATAACACATTACTATAGGAGAAACTACAGTCAGAGAGAAAGAGGGGTACACTGCCTCATAACACATTATTATAGGAGAAACTAGTCAGAGAGATAGAGGGTTACACTGCCTCATACACATTATTATAGGAGAAATTACAGTCAGAGAGATAAAGGGGTACACTGGCTCATAACACATTATTATAGGAGAAACTACAGTCAGAGATATAGATGGGTACACTGGCCTCATAACACATTATTATAGGAGAAACTACATTCAGAGAGATAGAGGGGTACACTGCCTCATAACACATTATTATAGGAGAAACTACAGTCAGAGAGATAGAGGGGTACACTGCCTCATAACACATTATTATAGGAGAAACTACAGTCAGAGAGATAGAGGGGTACACTGCCTCATAACACATTATTATAGGAGAAACTACAGTCAGAGAGATAGAGGGGTACACTGGCCTCATAACACATTATTATAGGAGAAACTACAGTCAGAGAGATAGAGGGGTACACTACCTCATAACACATTATTATAGGAGAAATTACAGTCAGAGAGATAGAGGGGTACACTGGCTCATAACACATTATTATTGGAGAAACTACAGTCAGAGATATAGAGGGGTACACGGGCCTCATAACACAGTATTATAGGATAAACTACAGTCAGAGAGATAGAGGGGTACACTGGCCTCATAACACATTATTATAGGAGAAACTACAGTCAGAGAGATAGAGGGGTACACTACCTCATAACACATTATTATAGGAGAAACTACAGTCAGAGAGATAGAGGGGTACACTGGCCTCATAACACAGTATTATAGGAGAAACTACAGTCAGAGAGATAGAGGGGTACACTGCCTCATAACACATTATTATAGGAGAAACTACAGTCAGAGAGATAGAGGGGTACACTACCTCATAACACATTATTATAGGAGAAACTACAGTCAGAGAGATAGAGGGGTACACTGGCTCATAACACATTATTATAGGAGAAATTACAGTCAGAGAGATAGAGGGGTACACTGGCCTCATAACACATTATTATAGGAGAAACTACAGTCAGAGAGATAGAGGGGTACACTGGCTCATAACACATTATTATAGGAGAAACTACAGTCAGAGAGATAGAGGGGTACACTGGCCTCATAACACATTATTATAGGAGAAACTACAGTCAGAGAGATAGAGGGGTACACTACCTCATAACACATTATTATAGGAGAAACTACAGTCAGAAAGATAGAGGGGTACACTGGCCTCATAACACATTATTATAGGAGAAACTACAGTCAGAGAGATAGAGGGGTACACTGGCCTCATAACACATTATTATAGGAGAAACTACAGTCAGAGAGATAGAGGGGTACACTGGCTCATAACACATTATTATAGAATAAACTACAGTCAGAGAGATAAAGGGGTACACTGGCTCATAACACATTATTATAGGAGAAACTACAGTCAGAGAGATAGAGGGTTACACTACCTCATAACACATTATTATAGGAGAAACTACAGTCAGAGAGATAGAGGGGTACACTGGCTCATAACACATTATTATAGGAGAAACTACAGTCAGAGAGATAGAGGGGTACACTGGCCTCATAACACATTATTATAGGAGAAACTACAGTCAGAGAGATAGAGGGGTACACTACCTCATAACACATTATTATAGGAGAAACTACAGTCAGAGAGATAGAGGGGTACACTGGCCTCATAACACAGTATTATAGGAGAAACTACAGTCAGAGAGATAGAGGGGTACACTGCCTCATAACACATTATTATAGGAGAAACTACAGTCAGAGAGATAGAGGGGTACACTACCTCATAACACATTATTATAGGAGAAACTACAGTCAGAGAGATAGAGGGGTACACTGGCTCATAACACATTATTATAGGAGAAATTACAGTCAGAGAGATAGAGGGGTACACTGGCCTCATAACACATTATTATAGGAGAAACTACAGTCAGAGAGATAGAGGGGTACACTGGCTCATAACACATTATTATAGGAGAAACTACAGTCAGAGAGATAGAGGGGTACACTGGCCTCATAACACATTATTATAGGAGAAACTACAGTCAGAGAGATAGAGGGGTACACTACCTCATAACACATTATTATAGGAGAAACTACAGTCAGAAAGATAGAGGGGTACACTGGCCTCATAACACATTATTATAGGAGAAACTACAGTCAGAGAGATAGAGGGGTACACTGGCCTCATAACACATTATTATAGGAGAAACTACAGTCAGAGAGATAGAGGGGTACACTGGCTCATAACACATTATTATAGAATAAACTACAGTCAGAGAGATAAAGGGGTACACTGGCTCATAACACATTATTATAGGAGAAACTACAGTCAGAGAGATAGAGGGTTACACTACCTCATAACACATTATTATAGGAGAAACTACAGTCAGAGAGATAGAGGGGTACACTGGCTCATAACACATTATTATAGGAGAAACTACAGTCAGAGAGATAGAGGGGTACACTTCCTCATAACACATTATTATAGGATAAACTACAGTCAGAGAGATAGAGGGGTACACTGGCCTCATAACACATTATTATAGGAGAAACTACAGTCAGAGAGATAGAGGGGTACACTGGCCTCATAACACATTATTATAGGAGAAACTACAGTCAGAGAGATAGAGGGGTACACTGGCTCATAACACTTTATTATAGAATAAACTACAGTCAGAGAGATAGAGGGGTACACTGGCTCATAACACATTATTATAGGAGAAACTACATTCAGATAGATAGAGGGGTACACTACCTCATAACACATTATTATAGGAGAAACTACAGTCTGAGAGATAGAGGGGTACACTGGCCTCATAGCACATTATTATAGGAGAAACTACAGTCAGAGAGATAGAGGGGTACACTGCCTCATAACACATTATTATAGGAGAAACTACAGTCAGAGAGATAGAGGGGCACACTGGCCTTATAACACATTATTATAGGAGATACTACAGTCAGAAAGATAGAGGGGTACACTACCTCATAACACACTATTATAACACAGGTCTAAAAACAACCCCTATCCTCCTTCGCCTCGTCCATACACCTATAACAGAGTTCCCCAACAGGAGGCCCGCGGCCAGAATTTGGCCCGCTGGTGGTTTTATTTGGTCCCCCAAGTCAACAAATTATTAGTAATTCTGTTATGGCCCCCCGACCATCCGCTCAAGAACAAATCGGCCCGAGGCTGAATAGAGTTGATGATCCCTGACCACTAACCTGTCTGACACTAGATATGGGTTAGCACCTTATGTAGTCTGCTGAATGGGCTACAACACAATGTAAACACCAGCCACGTGTCTCCTCCTACGCATCTCTTCATCACACAAAGTGAGTTAGCCCCCCCATCTAAATGGAAAAGTGCTGTGTTGGCTGATTGAATAAGTGAAATGTTAATCTGCGTTAGACACGGCACCTCCTCATTTCAGAGTAAATCAGCAGAAAAGGGGGAGCGAGCAGCAATGCAACACCCCTCTTCAAGTCTCTGGATTAGCTACCTGATCAAAGAACGGCAGGCTTTGAAACATCTGATCAAAAGACAGAAATTAGCCTGAGAAAATAAAACGCACTTCACCATTTGCATGTGAATATAGGTGGATCGACCCCATTGGCCCTGGTTCAAGACATAAAGATGACAGATAAAGAAGAAGTAGAGTAGGGAGTGAGATTGTTTCTGCTGCCATAACAACCAGGCTGTACCAGCGTTCCCCGTGGGACCTGACGAGGTGCAGAGGGACACTTCCACCAAAAATCACCCCCATCTCCCGCTCACTCACAGTGTGTGTGTGTGTGTGTGTTTGTGTGTGTGTGTGTGTGTGTGTGTGTGTGTGTGTGTGTGTGTGTGTGTGTGTGTGTGTGTGTGTGTGTGTGTGTTTTTGTGTGTGTGTGTGTGTGTGTGTGTGTGTGTGTGTGTGTGTGTGTGTGTGTGTGTGTGTGTGTGTGTGTGTGTGTGTGTGTGTGTGTGTGTGTGTGTGTGTGTGTGCTGGTATGTGTGTGTGTGTGCGTGTGTGTGTATGTTTGTTTTTGTGTATGTGTGTGTGTGTGTGTGTGTGTGTGTGTGTGTGTGTGTGTGTGTGTGTGTGTGTGTGTGTGTGTGTGTGTGTGTGTGTGTGTGTGTGTGTGTGTGTGTGTGTGTGTGTGTGTGTGTGTGTGTGTGTGTGTGTTCAGGACACTTTCCCGAAACAACAGCCCCCTGTTTAGCTCTCAGAGGGCCTGCCAGAAAAAGAGCTGTAATACCCAGGGGGTGTCTGTGACTGTGACCATGTGTCAGTCTGTGTCTATGAGGAAGATAAAGGGCAAAAGAGAAAGAGAAAAAACTATGTTTGTATGTTTGTGTGTGTTCATGTGTGCACATGCTTGTCAATGTTGCGTGCATCCGTGCTTCTGTGTGTTCTGTGTTCTGTGTGTCACTAAGTCACTCTGGATAAGAGAGCCTGCAAAATAAATAAAATGTAAGTGTGGGTAAGTGCGTGCCTATGTGTATGTACAGTATGTATGTGTGTGTGCATGCACGTGTCTCTCTCTCTCTGTGTGTGTGTGTGTGTGTGTGTGTGTGTGTGTGTGTGTGTGTGTGTGTGTGTGTGTGTGTGTGTGTGTGTGTGTGTGTGTGTGTGTGTGTGTGTGTGTGTGTGTGTGTGTGTGTGTGTGTGTAATAAACAATGTAAGGCTGTGAGTGCTGACTGTGGTTAAGGGCCCATAACTCTGCCTGTGACTGATGTGACACCCAGCGTTTAACTGGTTGCCCCGGCGGCAGCAGCATAGGCCAGGGAACGCTTTAACATACACACACACACTAAGTTAAGCTACAGCAACCTACACACACACACTGAGGAAGAACACAAACAGATGTGCAGTGCTACACACACGTACATTCTCATGCAGAGCTATAGTCGAACAACAGTGAAACACACAGAAACAGCAATCCTGACCTTCCAACCAGGAAGAAAAACCACTTTACGAGGTCCTTAACTTCCATAAATCATGACCTCTGAACCAGAGGGCCTCAGTCATGTGACCTCACTCTAATCCATCAATCATCAGCCATCCATCAATCAAATGTTATTTGTAATGGCAGCAGGCAGTGTGCCAAGTCTCAGTGCTCTTCTCCTCTCTGGCGACAGCTGCTGTGGAAAGTAGCTTTGACCTTTTCCCAACAACTATTATGGTCAAGAAGAACAACGTACTGTAGCCTACCAATGTCTAATCAATCATTCACGTTTTACTGACCTCTCCAATCATGCCGTTCCACACTCCATCAATCTTCTTCCCGTGCTTTCCGTTGGTCACCAGGTAGAGGTCATAGGTGAAACCAACGATCTTGGCCAATCGTTTGAGGATGTCGATGCAGAAGCCCTTACAGCACTGTTTCTTTGGGGGATCCTGGACAGGAATACTGGAGGGAGGAAGGAAGAGGGAGACGAGGTGCAGGAGAGGAAAGAGAGGGAGAGAGAGAGGGAGAGAGAGAGAGAGAGAGAGAGAGAGAGAGAGAGAGAGAGAGAGAGGAAAGAGAGGAAAGAGAGAGAGAGAGAGAGAGAGAGAGAGAGAGAGAGAGAAAGAGGGAGTGAGTGAGTGAGTGAGTGAGAGAGAGAGAGAGAAAGTGGGAGAGTGAGGGAGAGAGAGAGAGAGAGAGAGAGAGAGAGAGAGAGAGAGAGAGAGAGAGAGAGAGAGAGAGAGAGAGAGAGAGAGAGAGAGAGAGAGAGAGAAAGAGGGAGTGAGTGAGTGAGTGAGTGAGAGATGGTGGGAGAGTGAGAGAATATATAACATTTAAAATATGTTATATTTAAGACAAAGAATGTATCTCTTCCTCAGTCAGGGCCACACTCCATACATGGACCTCTACTGCAGCTCTATTGTGTCTGTGTCCAATTCAACCCCCATATATCTTCAACTGAATCACATATAACCCTATATACCATCTGGGCTCACACTCACCACTACACGATCGAGAAGGATGAGAGGTTATGTGGAGAGTGGAGGGTTAATATGTGATTTGTTTGTGTTCAATACACCATGAAAGTGATTATGTCATATGTTGACACCACGTGATCATTACACTGGTGACACATGATATTATGAAGGTCAATCTGTGAAAAACGACAGTTCCATTTTGCTGATGTGTTTGGCTCCAGGGGGGTCTTGTTGCCACTGTACTGTATGTGTGTCACTAGGGGAGGACCCGTATTTTACTGTGTCCTCCAAGACCCTGGACAGTCCCCTGATGAAGTGTCCCGGGGTAAGGAATGTATTTTATTGTGTATTGGACAGGGACATAATTGTCTAATTTGACCCGTCACCCCTGCCTTCTGACCTGGCGTTGAGGGGTCGTCGGCAGGGTACAGAGTCTCTGATGCAGGTGTTGGAGGCGGCATCAGCCAGCTCCACGATGACAAACGGACGTTCCTCCAGAGTGACCACGCGCAGGTGCTGGGCGCCATCAGGCGGTTGGAGGAATGGACCGTAACGCGACCACGCTGGATAAACCAAATCCAACTTACCGTTCTCCCACATCCCTACCTGGGGAAAGAGAAGGGGTTGGGTTAGACAGGACACACACAAACACACTCCCACCAACCAACCCGTCACATCAGTCACAGCTTTCCTGTTTTGCATGTTATTTTGGCATTAATACGTGTCACATATTAGTTTGCAAACAACGTAAAAAAATATATATATCATTGAGTTAATAAAGCCGCATACGAATATGGTCTCTTTTTTGTTTTCTTGAGTAAGGCAGCTTCAAAATGCAGGTGTTTCAGCCTAGCTCAGTGCTTTCTGTGGTGGTGGGGCGGGAGAGCAGAAAATACGGAGCATTGCGCCATTATTGGCTCAGTGTTCCGTCACTCATGGGAATACTATGTCACCGCCATGTCTAGAGCTAGAAGATTCTAGCCCCTTGGGTGCTGCCATAGAGTTACATTAGAAGTGCCCATCCAAGAAGGCCATTGGCCACAGATAAAATGAAGTCAAATCACATTATATCTACTGTAGCTTTGATTGGACTGATCATGTCAACATCATACTTTCAAAATCTTAGGTAGCAAGCTAGACAAGCAGTCATCATCATGAATCACGTCGACAATCTACTGGAAATTGCTTTCTTCCAGTTCCCAGTTGTTTTGAAAGCATTCAGAGAATAACAGACTCTGATGACATAGTTTGATGACAAAATTTGCCCACCAAGGGCCGCCGGGCCACCGTCCTGTTCAAGTGAACACAGCACAACAAGGTGAGTCCAAAAATGTATTGTATGCTGCTGCATAAATTCTGTAATATGCCAAGGAGATATGTATACTGTAGCTAAGAAAGTACTACTAAGTGTATGTTGTGTAGTAAGTAGTTAGTGGCCCATGTGCCTCACCCTAATAATTTGGTCTATTTTCACCTATTAATTTCACCTACTGTTCTGACTTGGTGGTGTATATCTAGCCTATAACCTGTTTTTCAGAAATATAATCATTGAATATTGTAAGAGCTATCCTACAGTTCTGACTTGGTGTACAGGGAGAACGCTGTAAGAACGGCCCATGTTCTGAATTCTGATGCTGTACATTTCAAAAGTGCTGAACAAATAGTTATAATGACTACGTCTATCCCAGTTCGCTCATTAATGTCACAATCGAAATTACGCATTGCCTTTTCTGCTTGTCGTCCCCTTATGCCATAGTATATACTGTACATCTCAATTGTCAGTAGAAACCACATTTGTTTAAGCAAGTCAGCCACATCAGCTATGTATTTTTAAAAGGCAGTAAATGAGGCTGAATGAACTGTTTCGCTGCCAGACAAGGCTCCGCTGAAAGCCAGGTGTAGCAGTGGTAAGATGTTGGGACTGCTGATTTACATGCTAAAATCGCCACTGAGTGTGCCATCCAGTTTATTATATTGTACTGTACTGCATGTGAACCAGTGAGTAGAGAAACAACAGGTCTGACAGCGTTTCAACCACATCCACCTCAGACGAAACAGAGAGTCAACCGACAGGAAGAGAACATTCAGACCCAGGATTCTCTCAACCACACACGTGCTCGCTCGCACTCACACACACACACACATACACACACACACACACACACACACACACACACACACACACACACACACACACACACACACACACACACACACACACACACACACACACACACACACACACACACACACACACACACACACACACACACACACACACACACACACACACACACACAGCCAAACCAGGGGTATTGAGATAGCGGTAATCCACACACTGCCATAAAGAGAAGACCTCACACTAGAACTGAACAACAGTGTTCCCTTCAGACTGAGGTCTTTCAACAGACCTAAAGTCTTTGTCTTGCCACTATTGAGTGCAGTGATCTGGAGAAGGAGTACTGTAGCCTGGGATTGAATATAGTGTACCAAGCTGATGTTCTGACTGAATAACTTTAACCACATGAACCAGCCACTAGATCAGCTGCAGGACAGATATACACTGCTCAAAAAAAATAAAGGGAACACTTAAACAACACAATGTAACTCCAAGTCAATCACACTTCTGTGAAATCAAACTGTCCACTTAGGAAGCAACACTGATTGACAATAAATTTCACATGCTGTTGTGCAAATGGAATAGACAAAAGGTGGAAATTTTAGGCAATTAGCAAGACACCCCCAATAAAAGAGTGGTTCTGCAGGTCGTGACCACAGACCACTTCTCAGTTCCTATGCTTCCTAGCTGATGTTTTGGTCACTTTTGAATGCTGGCGATGCTTTCACTCTAGTGGTAGCATGAGACGGAGTCTACAACCCACACAAGTGGCTCAGGTAGTGCAGCTCATCCAGGATGGCACATCAATGCGAGCTGTGGCAAGAAGGTTTGCTGTGTCTGTCAGCGTAGTGTCCAGAGCATGGAGGCGCCACCAGGAGACAGGCCAGTACATCAGGAGACGTGGAGGAGGCCGTAGGAGGGCAACAACCAAGCAGCAGGACCGCTACCTCCGCTTTTGTGCAAGGAGGAGCACTGCCAGAGCCCTGCGAAATTACCTCCAGCAGGCCACAAATGTGCATGTGTCAGCATATGGTCTCACAAGGGGTTTGAGGATAAAGATTGTGTATAAAGATTAAGGTTGAGTTCAATAGGAGAAATAATTAAACGTCCACAAAACCTATACGCTCCCAAGAAAAACTGTTCCGTGAAGGTGTACATAAAGAAAATATTCAAACCAAAGATGCTGTCTAAAATAAAATATGATTCTGAAGGAAAAAAGAGCTCAACGATAATCAGCAACGTTCAAAGCCCTTGTGCAGTGTTTCTTTAGTAGGAACAAGCTGTCAAAGCTTTCTGTTTGTTGATGATGTTAAACAACGTTCAGTACCATAGTGAATGCTGCTGTGCTAGACTAGCAGTGTTGTTCCCACAGAGGACAGGAGAGCAGTGTTAGTGCTGGGTAATGACTAGAGGTGTTGTTCCCACAGAGGACAGGAGAGCAGTGTTAGTGCTGGGTAATGACTAGAGGTGTTGTTCCCACAGAGGACAGGAGAGCAGTGTTAGTGCTGGGTAATGACTAGAGGTGTTGTTCCCACAGAGGACAGGAGAGCAGTGTTAGTGCTGGGTAATGACTAGAGGTGTTGTTCCCACAGAGGACAGGAGAGCAGTGTTAGTGCTGGGTAATGTCTAGCAGTGTTGTTCCCACAGAGGACAGGAGAGCAGTGTTAGTGCTGGGTAATGACTAGAGGTGTTGTTCCCACAGAGGACAGGAGAGCAGTGTTAGTGCTGGGTAATGACTAGAGGTGTTGTTCCCACAGAGGACAGGAGAGCAGTGTTAGTGCTGGGTAATGACTAGAGGTGTTGTTCCCACAGAGGACAGGAGAGCAGTGTTAGTGCTGGGTAATGTCTAGCAGTGTTGTTCCCACAGAGGACAGGAGAGCAGTGTTAGTGCTGGGTAATGACTAGCGGTGTTGTTCCCACAGAGGACAGGAGAGCAGTGTTAGTGCTGGGTAATGACTAGCGGTGTTGTTCCCACAGAGGACAGGAGAGCAGTGTTAGTGCTGGGTAATGTCTAGAGGTGTTGTTCCCACAGAGGACAGGAGAGCAGTGTTAGTGCTGGGTAATGACTAGCGGTGTTGTTCCCACAGAGGACAGGAGAGCAGTGTTAGTGCTGGGTAATGTCTAGCAGTGTTGTTCCCACAGAGGACAGGAGAGCAGTGTTAGTGCTGGGTAATGTCTAGCAGTGTTGTTCCCACAGAGGACAGGAGAGCAGTGTTAGTGCTGGGTAATGTCTAGCAGTGTTGTTCCCACAGAGGACAGGAGAGCAGTGTTAGTGCTGGGTAATGACTAGAAGTGTTGTTCCCACAGAGGACAGGAGAGCAGTGTTAGTGCTGGGTAATTACTAGCGGTGTTGTTCCCACAGAGGACAGGAGAGCAGTGTTAGTGCTGGGTAATGACTAGCGGTGTTGTTCCCACAGAGGACAGGAGAGCAGTGTTAGTGCTGGGTAATGTCTAGCAGTGTTGTTCCCACAGAGGACAGGAGAGCAGTGTTAGTGCTGGGTAATGACTAGAGGTGTTGTTCCCACAGAGGACAGGAGAGCAGTGTTAGTGCTGGGTAATGACTAGAGGTGTTGTTCCCACAGAGGACAGGAGAGCAGTGTTAGTGCTGGGTAATGACTAGCGGTGTTGTTCCCACAGAGGACAGGAGAGCAGTGTTAGTGCTGGGTAATGACTAGCGGTGTTGTTCCCACAGAGGACAGGAGAGCAGTGTTAGTGCTGGGTAATGACTAGAGGTGTTGTTCCCACAGAGGACAGGAGAGCAGTGTTAGTGCTGGGTAATGACTAGAGGTGTTGTTCCCACAGAGGACAGGAGAGCAGTGTTAGTGCTGGGTAATGACTAGAGGTGTTGTTCCCACAGAGGACAGGAGAGCAGTGTTAGTGCTGGGTAATGTCTAGCAGTGTTGTTCCCACAGAGGACAGGAGAGCAGTGTTAGTGCTGGGTAATGACTAGCGGTGTTGTTCCCACAGAGGACAGGAGAGCAGTGTTAGTGCTGGGTAATGACTAGCGGTGTTGTTCCCACAGAGGACAGGAGAGCAGTGTTAGTGCTGGGTAATGTCTAGAGGTGTTGTTCCCACAGAGGACAGGAGAGCAGTGTTAGTGCTGGGTAATGACTAGCGGTGTTGTTCCCACAGAGGACAGGAGAGCAGTGTTAGTGCTGGGTAATGTCTAGCAGTGTTGTTCCCACAGAGGACAGGAGAGCAGTGTTAGTGCTGGGTAATGTCTAGCAGTGTTGTTCCCACAGAGGACAGGAGAGCAGTGTTAGTGCTGGGTAATGTCTAGCAGTGTTGTTCCCACAGAGGACAGGAGAGCAGTGTTAGTGCTGGGTAATGACTAGAAGTGTTGTTCCCACAGAGGACAGGAGAGCAGTGTTAGTGCTGGGTAATTACTAGCGGTGTTGTTCCCACAGAGGACAGGAGAGCAGTGTTAGTGCTGGGTAATGACTAGCGGTGTTGTTCCCACAGAGGACAGGAGAGCAGTGTTAGTGCTCGGTAATGTCTAGCAGTGTTGTTCCCACAGAGGACAGGAGAGCAGTGTTAGTGCTGGGTAATGACTAGAGGTGTTGTTCCCACAGAGGACAGGAGAGCAGTGTTAGTGCTGGGTAATGACTAGAGGTGTTGTTCCCACAGAGGACAGGAGAGCAGTGTTAGTGCTGGGTAATGACTAGCGGTGTTGTTCCCACAGAGGACAGGAGAGCAGTGTTAGTGCTGGGTAATGTCTAGCAGTGTTGTTCCCACAGAGGACAGGAGAGCAGTGTTAGTGCTGGGGAATGTCTAGCAGTGTTGTTCCCACAGAGGACAGGAGAGCAGTGTTAGTGCTGGGTAATGTCTAGCAGTGTTGTTCCCACAGAGGACAGGAGAGCAGTGTTAGTGCTGGGTAATGTCTAGCAGTGTTGTTCCCACAGAGGACAGGAGAGCAGTGTTAGTGCTGGGTAATGTTAAGCAGTGTTGTTCCCACAGAGGACAGGGGAGCAGTGTTAGTGCTGGGTAATGTCTAGCAGTGTTGTTCCCACAGAGGACAGGAGAGCAGTGTTAGTGCTGGGTAATGACTAGCGGTGTTGTTCCCACAGAGGACAGGAGAGCAGTGTTAGTGCTGGGTAATGACTAGAGGTGTTGTTCCCACAGAGGACAGGAGAGCAGTGTTAGTGCTGGGTAATGACTAGAGGTGTTGTTCCCACAGAGGACAGGAGAGCAGTGTTAGTGCTGGGTAATGACTAGCGGTGTTGTTCCCACAGAGGACAGGAGAGCAGTGTTAGTGCTGGGTAATGACTAGAGGTGTTGTTCCCACAGAGGACAGGAGAGCAGTGTTAGTGCTGGGTAATGACTAGAGGTGTTGTTCCCACAGAGGACAGGAGAGCAGTGTTAGTGCTGGGTAATGACTAGCGGTGTTGTTCCCACAGAGGACAGGAGAGCAGTGTTAGTGCTGGGTAATGTCTAGCAGTGTTGTTCCCACAGAGGACAGGAGAGCAGTGTAAGTGTTGGGTAATGTCTAGCAGTGTTGTTCCCACAGAGGACAGGAGAGCAGTGTTAGTGCTGGGTAATGTCTAGCAGTGTTGTTCCCACAGAGGACAGGAGAGCAGTGTTAGTGCTGGGTAATGACTAGAGGTGTTGTTCCCACAGAGGACAGGAGAGCAGTGTTAGTGCTGGGTAATGACTAGCGGTGTTGTTCCCACAGAGGACAGGAGAGCAGTGTTAGTGCTGGGTAATGACTAGCGGTGTTGTTCCCACAGAGGACAGGAGAGCAGTGTTAGTGCTGGGTAATGTCTAGCAGTGTTGTTCCCACAGAGGACAGGAGAGCAGTGTTAGTGCTGGGTAATGACTAGAGGTGTTGTTCCCACAGAGGACAGGAGAGCAGTGTTAGTGCTGGGTAATGACTAGAGGTGTTGTTCCCACAGAGGACAGGAGAGCAGTGTTAGTGCTGGGTAATGACTAGCGGTGTTGTTCCCACAGAGGACAGGAGAGCAGTGTTAGTGCTGGGTAATGACTAGCGGTGTTGTTCCCACAGAGGACAGGAGAGCAGTGTTAGTGCTGGGTAATGACTAGAGGTGTTGTTCCCACAGAGGACAGGAGAGCAGTGTTAGTGCTGGGTAATGACTAGCGGTGTTGTTCCCACAGAGGACAGGAGAGCAGTGTTAGTGCTGGGTAATGACTAGAGGTGTTGTTCCCACAGAGGACAGGAGAGCAGTGTTAGTGCTGGGTAATGACTAGAGGTGTTGTTCCCACAGAGGACAGGAGAGCAGTGTTAGTGCTGGGTAATGACTAGCGGTGTTGTTCCCACAGAGGACAGGAGAGCAGTGTTAGTGCTGGGTAATGTCTAGCAGTGTTGTTCCCACAGAGGACAGGAGAGCAGTGTAAGTGCTGGGTAATGTCTAGCAGTGTTGTTCCCACAGAGGACAGGAGAGCAGTGTTAGTGCTGGGTAATGTCTAGCAGTGTTGTTCCCACAGAGGACAGGAGAGCAGTGTTAGTGCTGGGTAATGACTAGAGGTGTTGTTCCCACAGAGGACAGGAGAGCAGTGTTAGTGCTGGGTAATGACTAGCGGTGTTGTTCCCACAGAGGACAGGAGAGCAGTGTTAGTGCTGGGTAATGACTAGCGGTGTTGTTCCCACAGAGGACAGGAGAGCAGTGTTAGTGCTGGGTAATGTCTAGCAGTGTTGTTCCCACAGAGGACAGGAGAGCAGTGTTAGTGCTGGGTAATGACTAGAGGTGTTGTTCCCACAGAGGACAGGAGAGCAGTGTTAGTGCTGGGTAATGACTAGAGGTGTTGTTCCCACAGAGGACAGGAGAGCAGTGTTAGTGCTGGGTAATGACTAGCGGTGTTGTTCCCACAGAGGACAGGGGAGCAGTGTTAGTGCTGGGTAATGTCTAGCAGTGTTGTTCCCACAGAGGACAGGAGAGCAGTGTTAGTGCTGGGTAATGACTAGCGGTGTTGTTCCCACAGAGGACAGGAGAGCAGTGTTAGTGCTGGGTAATGACTAGAGGTGTTGTTCCCACAGAGGACAGGAGAGCAGTGTTAGTGCTGGGTAATGACTAGAGGTGTTGTTCCCACAGAGGACAGGAGAGCAGTGTTAGTGCTGGGTAATGACTAGCGGTGTTGTTCCCACAGAGGACAGGAGAGCAGTGTTAGTGCTGGGTAATGACTAGAGGTGTTGTTCCCACAGAGGACAGGAGAGCAGTGTTAGTGCTGGGTAATGACTAGAGGTGTTGTTCCCACAGAGGACAGGAGAGCAGTGTTAGTGCTGGGTAATGACTAGCGGTGTTGTTCCCACAGAGGACAGGAGAGCAGTGTTAGTGCTGGGTAATGTCTAGCAGTGTTGTTCCCACAGAGGACAGGAGAGCAGTGTAAGTGCTGGGTAATGTCTAGCAGTGTTGTTCCCACAGAGGACAGGAGAGCAGTGTTAGTGCTGGGTAATGTCTAGCAGTGTTGTTCCCACAGAGGACAGGAGAGCAGTGTTAGTGCTGGGTAATGACTAGAGGTGTTGTTCCCACAGAGGACAGGAGAGCAGTGTTAGTGCTGGGTAATGACTAGCGGTGTTGTTCCCACAGAGGACAGGAGAGCAGTGTTAGTGCTGGGTAATGACTAGCGGTGTTGTTCCCACAGAGGACAGGAGAGCAGTGTTAGTGCTGGGTAATGTCTAGCAGTGTTGTTCCCACAGAGGACAGGAGAGCAGTGTTAGTGCTGGGTAATGACTAGAGGTGTTGTTCCCACAGAGGACAGGAGAGCAGTGTTAGTGCTGGGTAATGACTAGAGGTGTTGTTCCCACAGAGGACAGGAGAGCAGTGTTAGTGCTGGGTAATGACTAGCGGTGTTGTTCCCACAGAGGACAGGAGAGCAGTGTTAGTGCTGGGTAATGACTAGCGATGTTGTTCCCACAGAGGACAGGAGAGCAGTGTTAGTGCTGGGTAATGTCTAGCAGTGTTGTTCCCACAGAGGACAGGAGAGCAGTGTTAGTGCTGGGTAATGTTTAGCAGTGTTGTTCCCACAGAGGACAGGAGAGCAGTGTTAGTGCTGGGTAATGACTAGCAGTGTTGTTCCCACAGAGGACAGGGGAGCAGTGTTAGTGCTGGGTAATGTCTAGCAGTGTTGTTCCCACAGAGGACAGGAGAGCAGTGTTAGTGCTGGGTAATGACTAGCGGTGTTGTTCCCACAGAGGACAGGAGAGCAGTGTTAGTGCTGGGTAATGACTAGAGGTGTTGTTCCCACAGAGGACAGGAGAGCAGTGTTAGTGCTGGGTAATGACTAGAGGTGTTGTTCCCACAGAGGACAGGAGAGCAGTGTTAGTGCTGGGTAATGACTAGCGGTGTTGTTCCCACAGAGGACAGGAGAGCAGTGTTAGTGCTGGGTAATGACTAGAGGTGTTGTTCCCACAGAGGACAGGAGAGCAGTGTTAGTGCTGGGTAATGACTAGAGGTGTTGTTCCCACAGAGGACAGGAGAGCAGTGTTAGTGCTGGGTAATGACTAGCGGTGTTGTTCCCACAGAGGACAGGAGAGCAGTGTTAGTGCTGGGTAATGTCTAGCAGTGTTGTTCCCACAGAGGACAGGAGAGCATTGTAAGTGCTGGGTAATGTCTAGCAGTGTTGTTCCCACAGAGGACAGGAGAGCAGTGTTAGTGCTGGGTAATGTCTAGCAGTGTTGTTCCCACAGAGGACAGGAGAGCAGTGTTAGTGCTGGGTAATGACTAGAGGTGTTGTTCCCACAGAGGACAGGAGAGCAGTGTTAGTGCTGGGTAATGACTAGCGGTGTTGTTCCCACAGAGGACAGGAGAGCAGTGTTAGTGCTGGGTAATGACTAGCGGTGTTGTTCCCACAGAGGACAGGAGAGCAGTGTTAGAGTTGGGTAATGTCTAGCAGTGTTGTTCCCACAGAGGACAGGAGAGCAGTGTTAGTGCTGGGTAATGACTAGAGGTGTTGTTCCCACAGAGGACAGGAGAGCAGTGTTAGTGCTGGGTAATGACTAGAGGTGTTGTTCCCACAGAGGACAGGAGAGCAGTGTTAGTGCTGGGTAATGACTAGCGGTGTTGTTCCCACAGAGGACAGGAGAGCAGTGTTAGTGCTGGGTAATGACTAGCGGTGTTGTTCCCACAGAGGACAGGAGAGCAGTGTTAGTGCTGGGTAATGTCTAGCAGTGTTGTTCCCACAGAGGACAGGAGAGCAGTGTTAGTGCTGGGTAATGTCTAGCAGTGTTGTTCCCACAGAGGACAGGAGAGCAGTGTTAGTGCTGGGTAATGTCTAGCAGTGTTGTTCCCACAGAGGACAGGAGAGCAGTGTTAGTGCTGGGTAATGTTAAGCAGTGTTGTTCCCACAGAGGACAGGGGAGCAGTGTTAGTGCTGGGTAATGTCTAGCAGTGTTGTTCCCACAGAGGACAGGAGAGCAGTGTTAGTGCTGGGTAATGACTAGCGGTGTTGTTCCCACAGAGGACAGGAGAGCAGTGTTAGTGCTGGGTAATGACTAGAGGTGTTGTTCCCACAGAGGACAGGAGAGCAGTGTTAGTGCTGGGTAATGACTAGAGGTGTTGTTCCCACAGAGGACAGGAGAGCAGTGTTAGTGCTGGGTAATGACTAGAGGTGTTGTTCCCACAGAGGACAGGAGAGCAGTGTTAGTGCTGGGTAATGACTAGCGGTGTTGTTCCCACAGAGGACAGGAGAGCAGTGTTAGTGCTGGGGAATGACTAGCGGTGTTGTTCCCACAGAGGACAGGAGAGCAGTGTTAGTGCTGGGTAATGACTAGCGGTGTTCTTCCCACAGAGGACAGGAGAGCAGTGTTAGTGCTGGGTAATGTCTAGCAGTGTTGTTCCCACAGAGGACAGGAGAGCAGTGTTAGTGCTGGGTAATGTTAAGCAGTGTTGTTCCCACAGAGGACAGGAGAGCAATGTTAGTGCTGGGTAATGTCTAGCAGTGTTGTTCCCACAGAGGACAGGAGAGCAGTGTTAGTGCTGGGTAATGTTTAGCAGTGTTGTTCCCACAGAGGACAGGAGAGCAGTGTTAGTGCTGGGTAATGACTAGCAGTGTTGTTCCCACAGAGGACAGGAGAGCAGTGTTAGTGCTGGGTAATGTCTAGCAGTGTTGTTCCCACAGAGGACAGGGGAGCAGTGTTAGTGCTGGGTAATGTCTAGCAGTGTTGTTCCCACAGAGGACAGGAGAGCAGTGTTAGTGCTGGGTAATGTCTAGCAATGTTGTTCCCACAGAGGACAGGAGAGCAGTGTTAGTGCTGGGTAATGACTAGAGGTGTTGTTCCCACAGAGGACAGGAGAGCAGTGTTAGTGCTGGGTAATGACTAGCGGTGTTGTTCCCACAGAGGACAGGAGAGCAGTGTTAGTGCTGGGTAATGTTTAGCAGTGTTGTTCCCACAGAGGACAGGAGAGCAGTGTTAGTGCTGGGTAATGACTAGCAGTGTTGTTCCCACAGAGGACAGGAGAGCAGTGTTAGTGCTGGGTAATGTCTAGCAGTGTTGTTCCCACAGAGGACAGGGGAGCAGTGTTAGTGCTGGGTAATGTCTAGCAGTGTTGTTCCCACAGAGGACAGGAGAGCAGTGTTAGTGCTGGGTAATGTCTAGCAATGTTGTTCCCACAGAGGACAGGAGAGCAGTGTTAGTGCTGGGTAATGACTAGAGGTGTTGTTCCCACAGAGGACAGGAGAGCAGTGTTAGTGCTGGGTAATGACTAGCGGTGTTGTTCCCACAGAGGACAGGAGAGCAGTGTTAGTGCTGGGTAATGTCTAGCAGTGTTGTTCCCACAGAGGACAGGAGAGCAGTGTTAGTGCTGGGTAATGTTAAGCAGTGTTGTTCCCACAGAGGACAGGAGAGCAGTGTTAGTGCTGGGTAATGTTAAGCAGTGTTGTTCCCACAGAGGACAGGAGAGCAGTGTTAGTGCTGGGTAATGTCTAGCAGTGTTGTTCCCACAGAGGACAGGAGAGCAGTGTTAGTGCTGGGTAATGTTTAGCAGTGTTGTTCCCACAGAGGACAGGAGAGCAGTGTTAGTGCTGGGTAATGACTAGCAGTGTTGTTCCCACAGAGGACAGGAGAGCAGTGTTAGTGCTGGGTAATGTTAAGCAGTGTTGTTCCCACAGAGGACAGGAGAGCAGTGTTAGTGCTGGGTAATGTCTAGCAGTGTTGTTCCCACAGAGGACAGGAGAGCAGTGTTAGTGCTGGGTAATGTTTAGCAGTGTTGTTCCCACAGAGGACAGGAGAGCAGTGTTAGTGCTGGGTAATGACTAGCAGTGTTGTTCCCACAGAGGACAGGAGAGCAGTGTTAGTGCTGGGTAATGTCTAGCAGTGTTGTTCCCACAGAGGACAGGAGAGCAGTGTTAGTGCTGGGTAATGTCTAGCAATGTTGTTCCCACAGAGGACAGGAGAGCAGTGTTAGTGCTGGGTAATGTTAAGCAGTGTTGTTCCCACAGAGGACAGGAGAGCAGTGTTAGTGCTGGGTAATGACTAGCAGTGTTGTTCCCACAGAGGACAGGAGAGCAGTGTTAGTGCTGGGTAATGTCTAGCAGTGTTGTTCCCACAGAGGACAGGAGAGCAGTGTTAGTGCTGGGTAATGACTAGCAGTGTTGTTCCCACAGAGGACAGGAGAGCAGTGTTAGTGCTGGGTAATGTCTAGCAGTGTTGTTCCCACAGAGGACAGGAGAGCAGTGTTAGTGCTGGGTAATGACTAGCAGTGTTTTTCCCACAGAGGACAGGAGAGCAGTGTTAGTGCTGGGTAATGTTTAACAGTGTTGTTCCCACAGAGGACAGGAGAGCAGTGTTAGTGCTGGGTAATGTCTAGCAGTGTTGTTCCCACAGAGGACAGGAGAGCAGTGTTAGTGCTGGGTAATGTCTAGCAATGTTGTTCCCACAGAGGACAGGAGAGCAGTGTTAGTGCTGGGTAATGTTAAGCAGTGTTGTTCCCACAGAGGACAGGAGAGCAGTGTTAGTGCTGGGTAATGTCTAGCAGTGTTGTTCCCACAGAGGACAGGAGAGCAGTGTTAGTGCTGGGTAATGTCTAGCAGTGTTGTTCCCACAGAGGACAGGAGAGCAGTGTTAGTGCTGGGTAATGTTTAGCAGTGTTGTTCCCACAGAGGACAGGAGAGCAGTGTTAGTGCTGGGTAATGTTAAGCAGTGTTGTTCCCACAGAGGAGAGGAGAGCAGTGTTAGTGCTGGGTAATGTTAAGCAGTGTTGTTCCCACAGAGGAGAGGAGAGCAGTGTTAGTGCTGGGTAATGCTGTGTTTCTGTGTTCTAAGCCGGAGCTGGGCGCTCCCCTCCCGGGTGCTAGGTAATGCAGTGTTTCTGTGTTCTAAGCCGGAGCTGGGCGCTCCCCTCCCGGGTGCTGGGTAATGCAGTGTTTCTGTGTTCTAAGCCGGAGCTGGGCGCTCCCCTCCCGGGTGCTGGGTAATGCAGTGTTTCTGTGTTCTAAGCCGGAGCTGGGCGCTCCCCTCCCGGGTGCTGGGTAATGCAGTGTTTCTGTGTTCTAAGCCGGAGCTGGGCGCTCCCCTCCCGGGTGCTGGGTAATGCAGTGTTTCTGTGTTCTAAGCCGGAGCTGGGCGCTCCCCTCCCGGGTGCTGGGTAATGCAGTGTTTCTGTGTTCTAAGCCGGAGCTGGGCGCTCCCCTCCCGGGTGCTGGGTAATGCAGTGTTTCTGTGTTCTAAGCCGGAGCTGGGCGCTCCCCTCCCGGGTGCTAGGTAATGCAGTGTTTCTGTGTTCTAAGCCGGAGCTGGGCGCTCCCCTCCCGGGTGCTAGGTAATGCAGTGTTTCTGTGTTCTAAGCCGGAGCTGGGCGCTCCCCTCCCGGGTGCTAGGTAATGCAGTGTTTCTGTGTTCTAAGCCGGAGCTGGGCGCTCCCCTCCCGGGTGCTAGGTAATGGTGCAGTTATTATAAAGAGAACATTAAATATTCAGTGAGAGCCAACAGCGTGGATGTACAGAATAGGCATATAGAGGTGTCTTATCCGCTTTGTGTGTGTATGTGTGTGTGTGTGTATGTGTGGTGTGTGTATGTGTATGTGTTTGTGTGGTGTGGTGTGTATGTGTGTATATGTGTGTGGTGTGTGTATGTGTGTATGTGTTCTGTGTGCATGTGTTTGTGTGGTGTGTATGTGTGTATATGTGTGTGGTGTGTGTATGTGTGTGGTATGTGTGTGTGGTGTGTCTGTGTGTGCGTACTATAATTGTGTATGTATACAGTATGTAGGAATATGTGTGTGTGTGTGTGGGTGTGTGTGTGTGGGTCTGTATGTGGGTCTGTATGTGTGTGTGTGTGTGTGTCTGTGTGTGTGTGTGTATGTGTGTGTCTTATCCTGGGTTTGCTCTAAGACTGAGGGGCAGTGCAGAGCTCCTAATTGAAAGGGTTTCAAAGGAAATGGCAGAAGTCAGCATGTTACAACACGCTGAAACTGGACTCTGGTGGACTGTTACAATCAGCAGGAGGCTGAGATCCACCACTGTGTGTGTGTGTGTGTGTGTGTGTGTGTGTGTGTGTGTGTGTGTGTGTGTGTGTGTGTGTGTGTGTGTGTGTGTGTGTGTGTGTGTGTGTGTGTGTGTGTGTGTGTGTGTGTGTGTGTGTGTGTGTGTGTGTGTGTGTGTGTGTGGCGGAATGTAGATGTGTGGGATGGAAGGTGTGTGTGTTTAACAAAGAGCATTCTGAGCGTCTCCCTCTACACTGATAGTGACAGCGGTAAAACCCTGCAGTATTAAACAGGAAAAAGCACACAGCGCATCTCCAACAGGTGACAGGGGCTGGTATTAGGGCTTTCTGAACAAAACACAGCTTTATAAAATATGCATGACATGTCAGGAGCGATGTAGCGGGCTACACACACACACACACACACACACACACACACACACACACACACACACACACACACACACACACACACACACACACACACACACACACACACACACACACACACACACACACACACCACGGCACAGCGCAGCTACGCTAGCTCCAGGAGCCAGATGCTAATGAGGCAAAGCAGTAAGTGTCATGTCAGGCTAGTTGTCTTTTATGTTCTCTCACGTCCTGCTCAGGTGTTTTCCTTCTAACACCCCACACAGGCCACGGCTCAACACGCTGTTGTCTGCCCTTTAAACAAGCCCAACCTACCAACCAACCAATCAGCCATCCAACCAACCAACCAGGGAGGAGAACAGAGAGGCTGTAGGACAGATGTAGGTTTGCATCACTACATGTAGACTACATTGTTATTTAGCTCCTGTCTGCTGAGCAGCAGGAAGCTAGATGTACCTATGGAATCCTGCCATGGCTAACACCTCTAATATAGGTTGAGACTAGATGTACCTATGGAATCCTGCCATGGCTAACACCTCTAATATAGGTTGAGGCTAGATGTACCTATGGAATCCTGCCATGGCTAACACCTCTAATATAGGTTGAGGCAAGATGTACCTATGGAATCCTGCCATGGCTAACACCTCTAATATAGGTTGAGACTAGATGTACCTATGGAATCCTGCCATGGCTAACACCTCTAATATACGTTGAGGCTAGATGTACCTGTGGAATCCTGCCATGGCTAACTCCTCTAATATAGGTTGAGGCTAGATGTACCTATGGAATCCTGCCATGGCTAACACCTCTAATATAGGTTGAGGCTAGATGTACCTATGGAATCCTGCCATGGGTAACACCTCTAATATAGGTTGAGACTAGATGTACCTATGGAATCCTGCCATGGCTAACACCTCTAATATAGGTTGAGGCTAGATGTACCTATGGAATCCTGCCATGGCTAACACCTCTAATATAGGTTGAGGCTAGATGTACCTATGGAATCCTGCCATGGCTAACACCTCTAATATAGGTTGAGGCTAGATGTACCTATGGAATCCTGCCATGGCTAAAACCTCTAATATAGGTTGAGGCTAGATGTACCTATGGAATCCTGCCATGGCTAACACCTCTAATATAGGTTGAGACTAGATGTACCTATGGAATCCTGCCATGGCTAACACCTCTCATATAGGTGGAGGTGTGCTACACACTCACACTCAATACCTACTGAACATACAGTTGGGCAAAAAAGTATTTAGTCAGCCACCAATTGTGCAAGTTCTCCCACTTAAAAAGATGAGAGAGGCCTGTAATTTTCATCATAGGTACACTTCAACTATGACAGATAAAATGAGAAATCACATTGTAGGATTTTTAATGAATTTATTTGCAAATTATGATGGAAAATAAGTATTTGGTCAATAACAAAAGTTTATCTCAATACTTTGTTATATACCTTTGGTTGGCAATGACAGAGGTCAAACGTTTTCTGTAAGTCTTCACAAGGCTTTCACACACTGTTGCTGGTATTTTAGCCCATTCCTCCATGCAGATCTCCTCTAGAGAAGTGATGTTTTGGGGCTGTTGCTGAGCAACACGGACATTCAACTCCCTCCAAAGATTTTCTATGGGGTTGAGATCTGGAGACTGGCTAGGCCACTCCAGGACCTTGAAATGCTTCTTACGAAGCCACTCCTTCGTTGCCCGTGCGGTGTGTTTGGGATCATTGTCATGCTGAAAGACCCAGCCACGTTTCATCTTCAATGCCCTTGCTGATGGAAGGAGGTTTTCACTCAAAATCTCACGATACATGGCCCCATTCATTCTTTCCTTTACACGGATCAGTCGTCCTGGTCCCTTTGCAGAAAAACAGCCCCAAAGCATGATGCTTCCACCCCCATGCTTCACAGTAGGTATGGTGTTCTTTGGATGCAACTCAGCATTCTTTGTCCTCCAAACACGACGAGTTGAGTTTTTACCAAAAAGTTATATTTTGGTTTCATCTGACCATATGACATTCTCCCAATCTTCTTCTGGATCATCCAAATGCTCTCTAGCAAACTTCAGACGGGCCTGGACAAGTACTGGCTTAAGCAGGGGGACACGTCTGGCACTGCAGGATTTGAGTCCCTGGTGGCGTAGTGTGTTACTGAGGGTAGGCTTTGTTATTTTGGTCCCAGCTCTCTGCAGGTCATTCACTAGGTCCCCCCGAGTGGTTCTGGGATTTTTGCTCACCGTTCTTATGATCATTTTGACCCCACGGGGTGAGATCTTGCGTGGAGCCCCATATCGAGGGAGATTATCAGTGGTCTTGTATGTCTTCCATTTCCTAATAATTGCTCCCACAGTTGTTTTCTTCAAACCAAGCTGCTTATTGCAGATTCAGTCTTCCCAGCCTGGTGCAGGTCTACAATTTTGTTTCTGGTGTCCGTTGACAACTCTTTGGTCTTGGCCATAGTGGAGTTTGGAGTGTGACTGTTTGAGGTTGTGGACAGGTGTCTTTTATACTGATAACATGTTCAAAAAGGTGCCATTAATACAGGTAACGAGTGGAGTACAGAGAAGCCTCTTAGAGATGAAGTTACAGGTCTGTGAGAGCCAGAAATCTTGCTTGTTTGTAGGTGAACAAATACTTATTTTCCACCATAATTTGCAAATAAATTCATTAAAAATCATACAATGTGATTTTCTGGATTTTTTTTCTCATTTTGTCTGTCATAGTTGAAGTGTACCTATGATGAAAATTACAGGCCTCTCCCAGCTTTTTAAGTAGGAGAATTTGCACAATTGGTGGCTGACTAAATACTTTTTTGCCCCACTGTACTTGCTTATTAGCCGGCACTGAGGCAAGCAGCACCGACAGACAGACAGACAGACAGACAGACAGAGGCTAGACAGACAGACAGACAGACAGACAGACAGACAGACAGACTCCAGGAGCTGGGATCTGCTCCATTTAAATGAGAATAAACAACGACCCAATTACCAGACCAGAGCAGCTCCTACTGTAAAGCCTGCGTTTTAAGTTTTTACCAACCAAAGACCATCATCCCAGCACACTGCAGCATACCAGGACACAAACAGATGTAAAGGGAGACTGACTGCCAACTAGTGTATGGAGATTGTACAGTGCTTATGGAGAAATCGGATGTCATCGTTTGAGAATAAAGGGAGAAGTTCAGCTGTCGAGAGGAGTAGCTCAGATAAAGGAAGCAGTGAAAACTGAAACTAGAAGAAAATAACAACCATGGATAACGTGTGTGTGTGTGTGTGTGTGTGTGTGTGTGTGTGTGTGTGTGTGTGTGTGTGTGTGTGTGTGTGTGTGTGTGTGTGTGTGTGTGTGTGTGTGTGTGTGTGTGTGTGTGTGTGCGCTTGCGTGTTGGCTATATTGAACGTCAGCGAGGAGATGCTAAAACTCAAAGAGACAAGAGAAAGTCAACAAGAAGAAAGAAAGAAAGAGGCCAAACAGTCAGCGGTCAGTCTCTTCCCCACCTCAGGCACGGATAACCACAGTGAACTTCACATGAACACAAACCTCTGTGACCTGCCCTTGCTTGCTGTTAAGTTTATATTGTGCTTGTTGACAAGGTTTGGCCAGTTCAAGACACTCTCAATGATTTTCCGTTGTACTAATCACCTGGACATCAAAACAACACAAAATTGAAAAGATAATATGTGCAAATCTGCAACCAAATGGCCCTAAATGGAGACATGCCAGTCACAGCACAACAACAGGAAGTGATGCCTGTCACAGTCACAATAACAGGAAGTGATGTAAGGTCCTTACATCCTCCCAGCCTTTGCCAGGTGTATAGGAGATTACTTCTAGGACGGGGTTGGCCAGGTATCCGTCACTGTCGAAAGAGTAGTCTCTGCCACCCAACGTGATGTTGCTGAAATACCTGACATTGGGAAACAGGGGGCGGGGTAAGGGGGGAGGGAGAGAGGGAGAGAGGGAGAAAGAGAGTCAGACGGTGCAGTGAGTGAGACTTCTGGGCCACAGATGAACTGCCCCCTCAGATTTCTCATGTAAAAAAAAAAATGAAAGTTAAAAATGTTTATGTTTTTTCTCTGTAATTCTACTAGCCACCTAGACATTTTATGAAATTGGCGTTAGCTAGCCCAGATTGGTTCCCTACCTCATAACTAGCTCCCAATAAGCCATTTCAGGCTGTTCATCAAGTTAAGCTAGCTTATCTAACTATCTTATCTGGCACGCCTGCTGGCAAGGTTGATAGACTTTAGAAAAGCAAGCAGTTACTAAATGTACTGAATAACCCTCACATTCCTTTCAATTTTAAGCAAAGATGCATAGAAACATATTTAGTTTCTTTAAAAAAAACACCATTCAGGTCAAGAAGTATGCTTAGATACTGTATGCATAAATACATACAGTTGAAGTCGGAAGTTTACATACACCTTAGCCAAATACATTTCAACTTTTCACAATTCCTGACATTTAGTCCTAGTAAAAATTCCCTTTCTTAGGTCAATTAGGATCACCACTTCATTTTAAGAATGTGAAATGTCAGAATGATAGTAGAGAGAATGATTTATTTCAGCTTTTATTTCTTTCATCACATTCCCAGTGGGTCAGAAGTTTACATACACTCAATTGGTATTTGGCAGCATTGCCTTTAAATTGTTGAACTTGGGTCAAACGTTTTGGGTAGCCTTCCAAAAGCTTCCCACAATAAGTTGGGTGAATTTTGGCCCATTCCTCCTGACAGAGCTGGTGTAACTGAGTCAGGTTGGTAGGCCTCCTTGCTCACACACTCTTTTTCAGTTCTGCCCCCACATTTTTTCTATAGGATTGAGGTCAGGGCATTGTGATGGCCACTCCAATACCTTGACATTGTTGTCCTTAAGCCATTTTGCCACAACTTTGGAAGTATGCTTGGGGTCATTGTCCTTTTGGAAGACCCATTTGAGACCAAGCTTTAACTTCCTGACTGATGTCTTGAGATGTTGCTTCAATATATCCACCTAATTGTCCTACCTCATGATGCCATTTATTTTGTGAAGTGCACCAGCCCCTCCTGCAGCAAAGCACCCCTACAACATGATGCTGCCACCCCCGTGCTTCACGGTTGGGAAGGTGTTCTACGGCTTGCAAGCCTCCCCCTTTCTCCTCCAAACATAATTATGGTCATTATGGCCAAACAGTTCTATTTTTATTTCTTCAAACCAGAGGACATTTCTCCAAAAAGTACGATCTTTGTCCCCATGTGCAGTTGCAAACCGTAGTCTGGCTTTTGAGCAGTGGCTTCTTCCTTGCTGACCGGCCTTTCAGGTTATGTCGATATAGGACTCGTTTTACTGTGGATATAGATACTTTTGTACCTGTTTCCTCCAGCATCTTCACAAGGTCCTTTGCTGTTGTTCTGGGATTGATTTTCACTTTTCGCACCACAGTACGTTCATCTCTAGGAGACAGAACGCGTCTCCTTCCTGAGTGGTATAACGGCTGCGTGGTCCCATGGTGTTTAAACTTCCGTACTATTGTTTGTACAGATGAACGTGGTACCTTCAGGCATTTGGAAATTGCTCCCAAGGATGAACCAGACTTGTGGAGGTCTACAATTTTTTTTCTGAGGTCTTGGCTGATTTCTTTTGATTTTCCCATGATGTCAAGCAAAGAGGCACTGAGTTTGAAGGTAGGCCTTGAAATACATCCACAGGTACACCTCCAATTGACTCAAATTATGTCAATTAGCCTATCAGAACTTCTAAAGCCATGACATCATTTTCTGGAATTTCCCAAGCTGTTTAAAGGCACAGTCAACTTAGTGTATGTACACTTCTGACCCACTGGAATTGTGATACAGTGAATTATAAGGGAAATAATATGTCTGTAAACAATTTTTGGAAAAATTACTTGTGTCATGCACAAAATAGATATCCTAATCGACTTGCCAAAACTATTGTTTGTTAACAAGAAATTTGTGGAATGGTTGAAAAATTTGTTTTAATGACTCCAACCTAAGTGTATGTAAACTTCCGACTTCAACTGTATATATATATATATATTTATATTTTACATAGAATTAAGCATAATGATTATGGCTCTGGATTGCAGGAAAAAGCTTTTTCAGGTATTTGAAAAATTCTAAATTCTCCAACTTTAGGACGAGGGGCCTAGCCCCACTCCGGACCACCCCCCAGCCATCCTTTAATACTTTGTGCCCCCCTCCAATTTTTGGGGTACATGACACCCCTGCTGGGCCATGTAAATGTCTGCAGACCACATTACCAGACATCAGAGTGGTCAGTGTGGATCTTTGAAGTGACACACCTGTATCCCCAGGGGCCTTGCGTATTCTCAACTTATTTTGTTAATAAGACAAGGCAGTGTTTATGCCCGTTGCGTCATCATGTCATCCCAGTGTATTTAGCTCATATGACAATAGATCATCAGAGAGAATCCAGGTAGGATGCAGTTCCAGCCAGTGAACAGCAGGCAGCAGTATGTAAGGTGCTATCTGTCATCAGTTGCTTTTCCTGTTCTTTATATTCTCCTTTTGGAACCATTTGGCTGTATCTTCTATTTGCATACCTAATCCTCTTTAAAAAATCTATGTCATTTAGCAGACACTCTTATCCAGAGTGATTTACAGGAGCAATTACATTTAAGTGCCTTGCTCAAGGGCACAGATTTTTCACCTAGTTGGTTCAGGGATTTGAACGAGTGAGCTTTTGGTTATTGGCCCAATGCTCTTAACCACTAGGCTACGTGCTGCCCTATGCAGCGCTTGTCCTCTTTACCCTCACCCCAACCACCTCCTATGCTCCCCCTTTTCCCCTCTACATCCATCCCTCCTCCCCCTCACCTCATCCTCCCCCGCACCCTGTGTGTTTGATTGGATTCCGTCATGCAGTTGGTGACAAAGTTTGGCCCTCCAGAGGCCCCATAGTCACGGCGCAGTGCCACCGCTCCGTGGGTCAGTATGGACACGCCCCGGGCGATCCTCATGCGGGGCTTGTCCTTCCAGCCCTGCGGACGCACGGCGAATAGGGCCCTGGGAAGACCCTCCATGCCAAGGCCGGACAGGGCTGGCCCCACAGCGAACCACATGTGAGAGGGTCCAGCCTGACCTGCGGCCCAGGCTGCTTTAAACACCAGCTCGGCCTCCTCCTGGGAACAGTAGAGCAGACGTACCTGGTGGAGGGGAATACAGGGGAGGAGGAGAGGGGAGATACATGGGTACATAGTGAGATAAGGGGTAAGGGGAGAGAGAGAGACAGAAGGCCTGAGAGAGAGGGGCAGTACAGCAGACTACCTGGAGGAGTGGAATCCAGGGGAGGAGAGGGAGACAGACATGTACAATAGTGATATACGTAAAGGCCAAGGGTCAAGGGAGACAGAGAGGGGGAAGGGGAGGGAGAGATGGAGAGACAGAGGTTACTAGAGGAGGGGAAGAGGAGAGGAGAGATATACAGGTTATGTAGTGAGATTAGGGCCATGGGATATGGAGGGAGGCAGAGAGAGAGAGAGAGAGAGAGAGAGAGAGAGAGAGAGAGAGAGAGAGAGAGAGAGAGAGAGAGAAGGAGCAACAACTCTCCTACAGGGGAAAGACAAAGCTATACTAACTAGTGAGGTGAAGGTTAAAGGATGGAAGCTGAAGGAGGACAGGAGGGAGAGAAGGCAGGAGGAGTAAGGGGGGGAGAAGGCAGTAGGAGTAAGGAGGAGAGGGAGAAGGCAGGAGGAGTAAGGAGGAGGGAGAGAAGGCAGGAGGAGTATGGAGGAGGGGGAGAATGCAGGAGGAGTAAGGAGGAGGGGGAGAAGACAGGAGGAATAAGGAGGAGGGGGAGAAGACAGGAAGAGTAAGGATTAAGGAGAGAAGACACGAGGAGTAAGGAGGAGGGGGAGAAGACAGGAAGAGTAAGGAGGAGAGAGAGAAGACAGGAGGGGTAAGGAGGAGGGGGAGAAGACAGGAGGGGTAAGGAGGAGGGGGAGAAGACAGGAAGAGTAAGGATTAAGGAGAGAAGACAGGAAGAGTAAGGATTAAGGAGAGAAGACAGGAGGAGTAAGGAGGAGGGGGAGAAGAAAGGAGGAATAAGGAGGAGGGGAGAAGACAGGAGGAGTAAGGAGGAGGGGGAGCAGACAGGAAGAGTAATGATTAAGGAGAGAAGACAGGAGGAGTAAGGAGGAGGGGGAGAAGACAGGAGGAGTAAGGAGGAGGGGGAGAAGACAGGAGGAATAAGGAGGAGGGGGAGAAGACAGGAGGAGTAAGGAGGAGGGGGAGAAGACAGGAGGAGTAAGGAGGAGGGGGAGAAGACAGGAAGAGTAAGGATTAAGGAGAGAAGACAGGAGGAGTAAGGAGGAGGGGGAGAAGACAGGAAGAGTAAGGATTAAGGAGAGAAGACAGGAGGAGTAAGGAGGAGGGGGAGAAGACAGGAAGAGTAAGGATTAAGGAGAGAAGACAGGAGGAGTAAGGAGGAGGGGGAGAAGACAGGTAGAGTAAGTATTAAGGAGCGAAGACAGGTGGAGTAAGGAGGAGGGGGAGAAGACAGGAAGAGTAAGGATTAAGGAGAGAAGACAGGAGGAGTAAGGAGGAGGGGGAGAAGAAAGGAAGAGTAAGGATTAAGGAGAGAAGACAGGAGGAGTAAGGAGGAGGGGGAGAAGACAGGAAGAGTAAGGATTAAGGAGAGAAGACAGGAGGAGTAAGGAGGAGGGGGAGAAGACAGGAGGAGTAAGGAGGAGGGGGAAAACAGGAGGAGGGGGAGAAGACAGGAAGAGTATGAATGAGAGAGAGAAGAGAGGAAGAGGAAGTAAAGAAGTAAGAGCTGATGTTACTGCTGTGTTTATGAGCGTACTAATGACAGACAGTGGGGGATGACACATATATGTTAATGAGTTTGAGCATGACGAAGGGGGGAGACAATATGACAGTGGGGGGTGGAGAGAATGAGAGAAGGGAGGGGGTCTAAAGAGCAAACACACCTGAGGGGATTGGGAGAGGTTAAACGCTGACATATGTTATTAAAAGCAGCAGAGTCTTGGGAGATAGGGAGGGAGGGAGAGAGAGGGAGAGCGGGAGGGACAGAAAGAGAGAGAATGGAGTACAGTATTGAGAAGGGAAGTATCAAGCAGATTAGTCACTCGTGGGAGAAAAGGGGGGAGGATAGAGAGAAGTGATGGGGGGTGGGGGAGAGAGGGAAGTGATGGGGGAGAGAGGGAAGGGTTGGGGGATGGGGGAGGAGAGAAAAAAGAGAGGCAGACATATTTTGGTAAAATCAGGGCCTGGGGAGATAAGAGATATAGTAACAGCAGGGGTGTAGGGAGAGAGAGAGGAGAGAAAGAGAGCGATAGGGAGGGATGGATGGAGAGAGGGAGGACGAGAGCACAGTAGATCACTCCAACAATGCCACAATTGCTGAGGAAGGGAGAAACCGGGTGGAGAAGGTTTTAAGGGGGTGAGATAGGGGAAACAGGGTTAAGTGAAATGCTGACAGATACAGGGAGAGAAAGGGGAGAGGGGGACTAGCAGAATGGGAGAAGGGGGAGGGGAGGTTTAGTATAGGGTAGAATAGATAAGGACAGAGGAAGGAAAAATAGTTATAGAGAGAGGCAGGGAGGAAGGGAGTGGAGGAGACAGAGAATTGAGAATTTTGAGAATTGTGCCTTCATTGAATTTTGAACTGTAATGGCTTGGCAAAACAATCCAGCCCGGATGCCAATAAACCTCCAGTGAATTGGAGAGGAGGGAGAGGTAAAGAGAGAGAGGGAGATAGAGAGAGAGGGAGAGAAAGAGAGAGGGGGGGGGAGAGAGAGAGTGAGAGAGAGCGAGAGAGAGAAATAGGGAGAGAGCGAGAGGTAAAGAAAGAGAGAGCGAGAGAGAGAGAGAGAGAGAGAGAGAGAGAAAAGGAGAGGAAGAGAGAGCGAAATGGATATAAAGACAAATAAGCGGAGGCAGAAGCTGAAAGAGAGGGGGAGAAAGAGAGAGCTATTTAAGTGGAAATGGACCCTGTGCACCTGCGTTAGCCCCACACACTGTTGAATACACACTGAGAGAGAAAAGAAGGAAAAAAGTGTGATAAAAGCAGATAGAGTCTTTAATGCAAACACACACTGTCACTGAGCAGACAGACACAAGCACTGATTATCACTGGGAGAGCGAGAAAGAGAGGGGAAAGAGAGCGAGAAAATGAGAGAGAGTGGTTGAAGAGAGAGGGGAAGGCAGAGGAGGGATGATAGAGAGCAATCAGGGAGGGGAGAGAGAGAAGCAGAGAAAAAGGGCAGGTTAGTGTTAATGCACTGCGCATAGGCAGCCCGCTGTGGGCACTATGTTATATTAACAGTGACACCAGCCGAGAGGAGCCTAAGGAATCCAATACACACACACACACACACACACACACACACACACACACACACACACACACACAAACACACACACACACACACACACACACACACACACACACACACACACACACACACACACACACACACACACACACACACACACACACACACACACACACACACACACACAAACACACACACACACACACACACACACACACACACACACACACACACACACACACACACACACACACACACACACACACACACACACACACACACACACACACACACACACACACACACACAGGGAGACAGAGCTGCAGTGGCCATGCTGAGACATTTGAGACCCAGACTGAACCAACCCAACAGAGAGCAGTGTACTGTTCAATATGTCTACAGGCAAAGAGACATGCTGCGAGAGGGAGAGGGGAGAGGGGAGAGAGGGAGAATGAAGGAGGGAGGGAGGGATTCAGCTTGAGAGACAGTTTTGAAGAGAAAGGAAAATAGAATGAAGGAGCGAAGGGAGAGAGAAAGGAAGGGCACACGCTAGTCATGAAGGGAGGGAGTGATGAGAAGAACAGAGGGATAGAGGAGAGAGAGGAGAGAGAGCCACAGGGACAGAGGGAGAGAGGAAGAAGGGGGAGGAACCCGGCCAACCCGGCCAGCCAGCCACATGGAGTCTCATGGCCACTCAGTAACACTTCCTCCCCCTTTTCTCCACCTCCCTCCCCCCTCCCTCCCCCCTGTCTCACCTGCGCCTCGTTCTCCTTGAGCAGTCTGCGCGTACGCGCCCCTCCCGGGTCGTCCGTCACGTTCAGCATGACCACGCTCTTCTTCTCCCAGCCGATGAACGAGCCGTCCGTCAGGCCGTCCACCACCGACAGGAAGTCCTGGTAGCCATGGTGACGGGTGGACACCACTGAGAAGGTGGTCCAGTCGTACTCCTCTAGTATTTTGAAGATGACCTCCAGCTGGAGGCTGGTGGATGAGCTGAACTGGAGGAAGATGGAGCCTGACTCCTGCAGTAGGGGAGCACACCTTAAAGTTCTATAGACAGAGGCAGGCACATGGGACAAAATGCTGGCAAACAGGAAGCACAACATCAGCTTTCCTCTAGGAGGTCAGGGTCACGTTCAGTAGAGCACCTTCTCCACTTCAAAACAGTTCAACACGTTGCTGTTTTTTATCACTGAACAGGGCCCCTGTAATACCTCCGTTTCACAACGTTTTCTCCTGTTTTACATCTTCTGAACACAATCCAGCAATGAGGATGAAGGGCTTTCTGGGGTTCTGATTTGTTTAGGATTATGTTTAGGATTATGGTTAGGATTATGGTTAGGATTATGGTTAGGATTTGGGTTGGGGAAACTGATCCTATATTGTAGAAATGTGTCTATGGGTAAACTCAGAATGCAGAATGCAGCCCAAAGGTGTTTAGAATAAGCCTCACTGGTAAATTGATCCCAATTAATATATGAATAGCAAATATGTTAACATGCCATATTATCGCAATCCCTTACCCATTAACTATTTCTGAAGAATTCTAAACATTCATCAACCCAGATCTAGCAGGGGAGGATGTCTTTAAGGTAAGGATTTGGAGACAGTAAGCTGATCCTAGATCTACACTGCCTTTTGGAATATTCAGACCCCTTGACATTTTCCACATTTTCCACATTTTGTTACATTCCAGCTTTTTTATAAAATGGATGAAATAAAAAATGTGCCTCATCAATCTACACACAATACTCCATGATGACAAAACAAAAACAGATTTCTAGAATTTTACACATTTATAAGAAATTTAAAACAGAAATACCTTATTTACATAAGTATTCAGACCCTTTGCTATGTGACTCAAACTTGCTCTGTCATTATGTGGTATTGTGTGTAGATCGATGAGGGAAAAAAACTATTTAATCCATTTTAAAATAAGGCTGTAACGTGTCAAAATGTGTAAAACCTCAAGGGGTCTGAATACTTTCCCAATGCACTGTATTCCTATGGGCAACTTCTATCCGGAGTTTAGAGAGCAGGTAAAGAGAGCAGCCCATCTCTACAAAGAACTACAACTCCCATGACTATCTTGTGTGTGTTAAGGGTGAGGAGGCATACTGGGGGTTGAAGTTTTCATGGGACCGCTGCAGTGGTGACTGCAGGCTAAAACACAGAATATGATTGTTGAGTGAAGTCTCCAATGACCGCTGGAACTAGTCTTTTCCACAGATTTGGATTACATTTAGATGAGAGTGTGTGTGTGTGTGTGTGTGTGTGTGTGTGTGGGGGGGGGGGGGGGTCTTCAAAGGAAGCTCATCAAAGGTGTGTGAATGCATTCCTCAGAAGTAAAACAGTTATTTGTAAAAACAAATGTATTGGTGTTGTTTTTTCTAGCTACTAGGCAGGATGCATGTCTGAAACATTTTAATTTACACACATATACTGTAAATTATGTAACCCCCCCCCCTCTCTCTCTCTCGCTCTCTCTCTTTCTCTCTCTTTCTCCCTCTCTCTCGCTCTCTCTCGCTCGCTCGCTCTCTCTCTGTCTCTCTCTTTCTCCCTCTCTCTCTCTCCCTCTCTCTGTCTCTCTCTCTCTCCCTCCCTCTCTCCCTCTCTTTCTCTCAATTCAAAGGGCTTTATTGGCATGGGAAACAAATGAAGTCAAGCCAAATCAAGTGAAAAAGAAAATAAACAAAAGTGAAAACACAATATAAAATGAACAGTAAACATTACACTCACAAAAGTTTCAGATGAATAATGACATTTCATATGCCATATTATGTCTATATACAGTGTTATAACGATGTGCTAATAGTTAAAGTACAAAAGGGAAAAATAAATCAACATGAATATGGGTTGTACTATGTGTTCTCTTTCTCCCATCCACACACACACACACACACACACACACACACACACACACACACACACACACACACACACACACACACACACACACACACACACACACACACACACACACACACACACACACACACACACACACACACACACACACACACACACACACACACACACACACACACACACACACAGAGTTGTGACACATCAGAGGGACAGCTGTAGTAGCAGCCTAGTTTGGTGCCATTTACAGATCAAACACAACAATGTCTGACTCAGCTTCTTATAGCACAATGTCCCCAACACCAACCCCTATACCCCAACATCAATACTATACCCCAACCCCTATACCACAACCCCTATAGACCAACCACTTCACCCCAATCTTATACCCCGACCCTTATACCCGAAACCTCTATACCCCAACCCGTATACCACAACCCCTATACCCCAACCACTTTACCCCAACCTTATACCCCAACCCCTATACCCGAAACCGCTATACCCCAACACCTATACCCCAACCCCTATACCCCAACCACTATACACCAACACCAACCTATACCCCAATGACTATCCCCCAACCCCTATACCACAACCACTATACCCCAACACCAACCCTATACCCCAACCAATATACCCAAACCACTATACCCAAAACACTATACCCCAACAACAACCCTATACCCCAACTCCTATACCCCAACACCAACGCTATACCCAAACCACTATACCCCAACACCAACCCTATACCCTAACCACTATACCCCAACACCAACCCTATACCCCAACCACTATACCCCAACCCCTATACCCCAACCACTATACCTCAACACCAACCCTATACCCCAACCACTATACCTCAACACCAACCCTATACCCCAACCATTATAAACCCTATACACCAAATCTATACCCCAACCCCTTACCCCAACACCAACCACTATACCCCAACCAAAATACCCCAACCCCTATACCTCAACAACAACCCTATACCCCAACCATTATACCCCAACCATTATACCCCAACCCTATACCCCAGCTCCTATACCCTAACCCAACCCTTATACCCCAACACCAACACTATATCCCAACCCTATACCTCAACCTAACCCAACCCCTATACCCCAACCCTGTACCCCAATGCCAACCCCTATACCCCAACACCAACCCTATATCCCAACACCAACCCTATATCCCAACACCAACCCTATACCCCAACACCAACCCCTATACCCCAACCATTATACCCCAACCCCTATACCCCAACACCAACACCTATACAACAACACCAACACCAACCCTATACCCCAACAACAAACCTATACCACAACACCAACCCCTATACCCCAACACCAACCCTATACCCCAAAAACAACCCTATACAACAACACCAACACCAACCCTATACCCCAACAACAACCCTATACAACAACACCAACACCAACCCTATATCCCAACACCAACCCCTATACAACAACACCAACCCCTATACAACAACACCAATCCCTATACCCCAACACCAACCCTATACCCCAACAACAACCCTATACAACAACACCAACACCAACCCTATACCCCAACACCAACCCCTATACAAAAACACCAACACCAACCCTATATCACAACACCAACCCTGTACCAAAACACCAACCCCTATACCCCAACACCAACCCTATACCCCAACACCAAGCCCTATACAACAACACCAACACCAACCCTATATCCCAACACCAACCCTATACCACAACACCAACCCCTATACAACAACACCAACCCTATATCCCAACACCAACCCCTATTCCCCAACAACAACCCTATACCCCAACACCAACCCCTATACAACAACACCAACACCAACCCAATATCCCAACACCAACCCTATACCACAACACCAACCCCTATACACCAACACCAACCCTATACCCCAACACCAACCCTATACCACAACACCAACTCAACACAACAACACCAACCCTATATCCCAACACCAACCCTATATCCCAACACCAACCCCTATACACCAACACCAACCCTATACCCCAACACCAACCCCTATACAACAACACCAACACCAACACCAACCCTATATCCCAACACCAACCCTATACCCCAACACCAACCCCTATACAACAACACCAACCCTATATCCCAACACCAACCCGATTCCCCAACACCAACCCCTATACAACAACACCAACCCTATATCCAAACACCAACCCTATACCACAACACCAACCCTATACAACAACACCAACACCAACCCTATATCCCAACACCAACCCCTATACAACAACACCAACCCCTATACAACAACACCAACACCAACCCTATACCCCAACACCAACCCTATACCAACACAACCAACTACAACAACACCAACCCTATACCCCAACACCAACCCTATACCCCAACACCAACCTCTATACAACAACACCAACCCTATATCCCAACACCAACCCTATACCCCAACACCAACCCCTATACAACAACACCAACACCAACCCTATATCCCAACACCAACCCTATACACCAACACCAACCCCTATTCAACAACACCAACCCTATATCCCAACACCAACCCTATACCCCAACAACCAACCCCTATACAACAACACCAACCCTATATCCCAACACCAACCCTATATCCCAACACCAACCCCTATACAACAACAAAAACCCTATATCCCAACACCAACCCTATACCCCAACACCAACCCCTATACCCCAAAACCAACCCCTATACAACAACACCAACCCCTATACCTCAACACCAACCCCTATACAACAACACCAACACCAACCCTATACCCCAACACCAACCCCTATACAACACCACCAACCTTATATCCCAACACCAATCCTATACCCCAACACCAACCCCTATACAACAACACCAACCCTATATCCCAACACCAACCCTATACCACAACACCAACCCCTATACACCAACCCTATGCCCCAACACCAACCCCTATATAACAACACCAACACCAACCCTATTTCCCAACACCAACCCTATACAACAACAGCAACACCAACCCTATATCCCAACACCAACCCCTATACAACAACACCAACCCCTATACAACAACACCAACCCCTATACAACAACACCAACACCAACCCTACACCCCAACACCAACCCTATACCACAACACCAACCCCTATACAACAACACCAACCCTATATCCCAACACCAACCCTATACCCCAACACCAACCCCTATACAACAACACCAACCCTATATCCCAACACCAACCCTATACCCCAACACCAACCCCCATACTAAAACACCAACACCAACACCAACCCTATATCCCAACACCAACCCTATACCCCAACACCAACCCCTATACAACAACACCAACCCTATATCTCTACACCAACCCTATACCACAACACCAACCCTATACACCAACACCAACCCTATACCCCAACACCAACCCCTATACAACAACACCAACACCAACCCTATATCCCAACACCAACCCTATACAACAACACCAAAACCAACCCTATATCCCAACACCAACCCATATACAACAACACCAACCCCTATACAACAACACCAACCCCTATACAACAACACCAACACCAACCCTATACCCCAACACCAACCCCTTTACAACAACACCAACCCTATATCCCAACACCACCCTATACCCAACCCAACCCCTATACCCAACACCAACCCTATACCCCAACACCACCCCTATACACAACCAAACACCAACCCTATATCCCAACACCAACCCTATACACAACACCAACACCAACCCTATACCCCAACACCAACCCTATACCCAAACCACCCAACCCAACCCTATATCCCAACACCAACCCTATCCCCAACCCAACCCCTATACAACAACACCAACCCTATATCCCAACACCAATCCTATACCCCAACCCAACCCTAACCCAACCCAACCCTATATCCCAACACCAACCCTATACCCCAACACCAACCCTACACCCCAACACCAACCCTATACCCCAACACCAACCCTATACCCCAACACCAACCCTATATCCCAACACCAACCCTATACCCCAACACCAACCCTATATCCCAACACCAACCCTATACCCCAACACCAACCCCTATACCAACACCAACACCAACCCTATACCCCAACACCAACCCTATACCCCAACACCAACCCTATATCCCAACACCAACCCTATATCCCAACACCAACCCTATATCCCAACACCAACCCTATACCCCAACACCAACCCTATATCCCAACACCAACCCTATACCCCAACACCAACCCCTATACCAACACCACCAACCCCAACACCAACCCTATACCCCAACACCAACCCTATACCCCAACACCAACCCTATACCACAACACCAACCCTATATCCCAACACCAACCCTATATTCCAACAACCAACCCCTATACAACAACACCAACCCTATACCCCAACAACCAACCCCTATACAACAACACCAACCCCTATACAACAACACCAACCCTATATCCCAACACCAACCCTATACCCCAACACCAACCCCTATACAACAACACCAACCCTATATCCCAACACCAACCCCTATACACCAACACCAACCCCTATACAACAACACCAACCCTATATCCCAACACCAACCCTATACCCCAACACCAACCCCTATACAACAAACACCAACCCTATATCCCAACACCAACCCTATACCCCAACACCAACCCCAATACCCCAACCCCTATACAACAACACCAACCCCTATACCCCAACACCAACCTCTATACAACAACACCAACACCAACCCTATATCCCAACACCAACCCTATACCCCAACACCAACCCCTATACCCAAACACCAACCCCTATACAACAACACCAACACCAACCCTATATCCCAACACCAACCCTATACCACAACACCAACCCCTATACAACAACACCAACCCTATATCCCAACACCAACCCTATACCCCAACACCAACCCCTATACAACAACACCAACCCTATATCCCAACACCAACCCTATATCCCAACACCAACCCCTATACCCCAACACCAACCCCTATACAACAACACCAACCCCTATACAACAACACCAACACCAACCCTATATCCCAACACCAACCCTATACCCCAACACCAACCCTATAACCCAACACCAACCCTATACCCCAACACCAACCCTATATCCCAACACCAACCCTATACCCCAACACCAACCCTATACCCCAACACCAACCCTATATCCCAACACCAACCCTATACCCAACACCAACCCTATACCCCCAACACCAACCCTATATCCCAACACCAACCCTATACCCCAACACCAACCCTATATCCCAACACCAACCCTATACCCCAACACCAACCCTATACCCCAACACCAACCCTATATCCCAACACCAACCATATTTCCCAACACCAACCCTATACCCCAACACCAACCCTATATCCTAACACCAACCCTATATCCCAACACCAACCCTATACCCCAACACCAACCCTATACCCCAACACCAACCCTATACCCCAACACCAACCCTATACCCCAACCACTATACCCCAACCCCTATACCCCAACACCAACCCTATACCCCAACACCAACCTTATACCCGACCCAACCATATACCCCAAAACCAACCCAACCCCTATACCCCAACACCAACGCTATACCCAACAACCCAACACCAACCCTATATCCCAACACCAACCCTATATCCCAACACCAACCCTATACCCCAACACCAACCCTATACCCCAACACCAACCCTATGCCCCAACCACTAAACCCCAACCGTATACCCCAACCCAACCCCAACACAACCCATACCCCAACACCAACCCTATACCCCAACACCAACCCTATACCACAACACCAACCCTATACCTCAACCTAACCCAACCCCTATACCCCAACACCAACCCTATATCCCAACACAAATCCTATACCCCAACACCAACACCAACCCCTAAACCCCAACACCAAACCTATACCCCAACCCCAACACCAACCCTATATCCCATCCCAACCCTGTACTCGAACCCAACCCCTATACCCCAAAACCAACCCAACACCAACACCAACCCCATACCTCAATACCAACCCAGCCCCTATACCCCAACACCAACCCTATACCTCAACCCAACTCAACCCCTATACCCCAACACCAACCATATACCTCAACCCAAACCAAACCCCTATACCCTACAACCAACCATATACCTCAACCCAACCCCTATACCCCAACACCAACCTTATACCTCAATGTAACCCCAACCCCTACACAAAACCCAACCCCTAAAACCCAACCCCTCCAGAACCAACCCAAACCCTATACCCCAACACAAACACCAACCCTATACCTCAACCTAACCCCAACCCAACCCCTATATCCTATATCCCTATATCGGCTGACCCCATAGAATAATCCTTTTTGGTTCCAGGTAGAACTATTTTTGGTTCCATGTAGAACTCTTTTGGGTTCCCTCCGGAAAGAGTTCTACATTGAACTCAAAAGGGTTCTACCTGGAACCAAAAAGGTTCTTCAAAGGGTTCTCCAATGGGGACAGCTGAAAACCCCTTATAGGTTCTAGGTAGCTCCTTTTTTTCTGGGAGTGTATACCCCAACACCAACCCAACCCCTATACCCCAACCCATCCCCCACACCCATACCTTATCCCTATCCCAGCCCAGCCCCCCTGTCCTCCCTCCAGGAGCTACCAATCACTATTCTGAGCATTCCACATCCTCGTATCCATCCCAGGATTATGGTCAATTCTCAGTCACTTCAAGAGATAAATTGAAATACAGTTCTGGAATATTGTTCAAGTACTTCATGAATTGACTGAATTGAAATTGATTATTTGACCTCCCCATCCATCCAGTTCTAACCAGTCTAAATGAGAGATGGAGGGGGGAGAGAGATGGGGGAGAGAGAGATGGAGGGGAGAGAGAGATGGAAGGGAGAGAGAGGGAGGAGAGGCCGAGATGATGGGGAGAAAGAGATAGTGGGGAGAGAGATATGAGGGAGCGAGAGATGGAGGGGAGAGAGAAATGGAGTGGAGATGGAGGGGAGAGAGAGAGATGGGACACGGGTGTAAGGTCTGTGAAGCCTGCTGAGTGAGACCAGGTGGCTGGATCATCCACTTAATCCTGCCAGAGTTCTCTCTCTAACCCTGATTCAATCTCTCTCTCTCTCTCTCTCTCTCTCTCTCTCTCTCTCTCTCTCTCTCTCTCTCTCTCTCTCTCTCTCTCTCTCTCTCACGCTGAATCTCTCTATAACCCTGAATCTCTCTCTAACCCTGAATCTCTCTCTATAACCCTGAATCTCTCTCTATAACCCTGAATCTCTCTCTCTAACCCTGAATCTCTCTCTCTAACCCTGAATCTCTCTCTCTAACCCTGAATCTCTCTCTCTAACCCTGAATCTCTCTTTCTAACCCTGAATCTCTCTCTATAACCCTGAATCTCTTTCTCGCTCTAACCCTGAATCTCTCTCTCTCTTACCCTGGATCTCTCTTTCTAACCCTGAATCTCTTTCTCTAACCCTGAATCTCTCTCTCTAACCCTGAATCTCTCTCTCTAACCCTGAATCTCTCTCTAACCCTGAATCTCTCTCTAACCCTGAATCTCTCTCTCTAACCCTGAATCTCTCTTTCAAACCTTGAATCTCTCTCTATAACCCTGAATCTCTCTCTCTAACCCTGAATCTCTCTCTAACCCTGAATCTCTCTCTACAACCCTGAATCTCTCTCTATAACCCTGAATCTCTCTCTATAACCCTGAATCTCTCTCTAACCCTCCATCTCTCTCTCTAACCCTGAATCTCTCTCTCTAACCCTGAATCTCTCTCTATAACCCAGAATCTCTCTCTAACCCTCAATCTCTCGCTCTAAACCTGAATCTCTTTCTAACCCTCAATCTCTCTCTCTAACCCTGAATATCTCTCTCTAACCCTGAATCTCTTTCTCTCTCTAACCCCAAATCTCTCTTTCAAACCTTGAATCTCTCTTTCTAACCCTGAATCTCTCTCTTTAAACTTGAATCTCTTTCTCGCTCTAACCCTGGATCTCTCTCTCTCTTACCCTGGATCTCTCTTTCAAACATTGAATCTCTCTTTCTAAGCCTGAATCTCTCTCTATAACCCTGAATCTCTATCTCTCTCTAACCCTGAATATCTCTCTCTAACCCCGAATCTCTCTCTCTAACCCCAAATCTCTCAATCCTCCAACTTTCGCACACAAACACACATTCTCTTCTCACCTCCATACCTGTGGCTTTCCCCCCACCCCTGCTCACCATCCTACAAGCATGATGGGTCTCTCTCTCTCTCTCTCTCTCTCTCTCTCTCTCTCTCTCTCATCCCTCCCCCACCTCCATACCTGTTGCATCCTCCCCAGCCCTGCTCCTCCGCCTACAGCCACTATGGGTAGTCCAGTCTGGGCAGAGACAAACTCTAACATGGGGGCCAGGGGTCCCCAGGCGGTGGGTGGTGGCCTCTCCTCCTCGTAGACCAGGCCCTGTAGGGGCCTCGCTGCCAGCAGGTCACACAGCTGGGACAGCAGAGTCTTAGGACTACTGTCATTCACCTGAAGAGGAAGTCATGACAGGGATAGGTTAGCTTGCATTACACACGGACTACAACATGATCTGAGGATTACAGTCATTCACCTACAGAGGTCACATGATCACATGGTAACAACAATACATATATAGAGAAAGACTTTGTGAAACGTTTCGTGAGAAAGCAGATAAACAACAGTAAGGGACAGTACAGTGTACTACTGTCTTACCACTACTATCAACGAGAGAGAGAGAAATCAACGTGATAGAACAGAAAACAGAGACAGACAGGTGTGCAGATGGACTACTGGCATTCATCTGGACACGGAGCCATGATGAGTAAGGTTACGTTACAATGTATGGTGAACACATTGGCGGTGTTGATTATACCCATAATAGCATACTACATACTTAAACTCCATACTATTCCCTCACCGTTGCATTCTATTTAGCATGTACCATTTAGTAAAACGTATGCAGTATGCCACAGCTGCAACTCAGTAGCGGCTCCTGATTGGCTGAGTAGGTGGGGCGGGGCAGAGTGGGCGGATATTTTCTATATTCAACAGACATGCATTACAGTAACCAGCCTGATAATAGTTCATTTCCAATTGGATCATTTCTCTAAACTCTGAATGGAATAGGAATGGAGTTATAGGCCTACTCAGGCTGGTTATAGGAAGGCTATCACATTTGACCTACACCGTAGTAGACCATATAGCTCATCTATCCTGTTTAAAAAGGACTGAAGACAGAAACAGATTTGGTTCCATTTCAACATAGTTATTAGTGAAACCAAAGTGTTGTAGCATGTGTAAAGGAAATCAACCAGCCTAGTAGTACACCCAAACTTTTCAAATGTTCAAATCAAAGGGCTATTGCACATAAAAATGTGGACAGTCGGGTGCATCGCAAATCTAGAACTGCTGGACAGCAACATAATAAACTAAAGCACTGATCATTGAGAATGAGATGAAGGCTTGACCCATTCATTAAATCATTAAATAGATAGCCACGCCTACAACACTGACACAATCCATATGTTCAAATCAAAAGGCCTGATTAATATGGCATCAATAACACAGCCACATCCCAGGTCTGGGTATTCAGACACCGCCAGTGTGTGAACACACAAAACCACACAGACAAAGAGTAGAAGGATAAAACACAGGAAGCAGGGAAACAGACAGACAGGGTCTGAAGTGAAGTGTCCCTCTCTTACCTGGGGTGAAGTAATGACAAGGCGATCGGTTAGATAGAGTTCAATGACAAGGCCATCGGATACATAGAGTTTAATGACACGTCCATCGGATACATAGAGTTTAATGACAAGGCTATCGGTTAGATAGAGTTCAATGACAAGGCTATCGGTTACATAGAGTTCAATGACAAGGCTATCGGTTAGATAGAGTTCAATGACAAGACTATCGGATACATAGAGTTTAATGACAAGGCTATTGGTTAGATAGAGTTTAACGACAAGGCTACAGGTTAGATAGAGTTTAATGACACGGCCATCGGATACATAGAGTTTAATGACACGGCTATCGGTTAGATAGAGTTCAATGACAAGGCTATCGGTTACATAGAGTTCAATGACAAGGCTATTGGTTAGATAGAGTTCAATGACAAGACTATCGGATACATAGAGTTTAATGACAAGGCTATTGGTTAGATAGAGTTTAATGACAAGGCAATTGGTTACATAGAGTCTAATGACACGGCTACTAGTTAGATAGAGTTTAACGACAAGGCTACAGGTTAGATAGAGTTTAATGACAAGGCTATCGGTTAGATAGAGTTTAATGACACGGCCATCGGATACATAGAGTTTAATGACACGGCCATCGGATACATAGAGTTTAATGACACGGCTATCGGTTAGATAGAGTTCAATGACAAGACTATCGGTTACATAGAGTTTAATGACAAGGCTATCGGTTACATAGAGTTTAATGACAAGGCAATTGGTTACATAGAGTCTAATGACACGGCTACAGGTTAGATAGAGTTTAATGACAAGGCTATCGGTTAGATAGAGTTTAATGACAAGGCAATTGGTTACATAGAGTTTAATGACAAGGCTATCGGTTACATAGAGTTTAATGACAAGGCTATCGGTTAGATAGAGTTTAATGACAAGGCTATCGGTTAGATAGAGTTTAATGACACGGCTATCGGTTACATAGAGTTTAATGACAAGGCTATCGGTTAGATAGAGTTTAATGACAAGGCTATTGGTTACATAGAGTTTAATGACAAGGCTATCGGTTACATGCAATGGTAGAAGAGCAGGTGAATTAAGGAAACGCTTCCAGTTACTCTCATTTAGACACAACAGCATGACGTCTCTTCACCTTAATACAGGTTAGCGCTGTGGCTCCTATAAGTCCTGGATCTATAGTACTGACAGTATGACATAGAGTTGGCTATATAACATGTGTCTCAGATAAGGATTGGGCCCTATATGAATGTAATCCATTATTCCATTACTATGATGACTCTAAACCCTAAACAAGCCAGCTCTGACCCTTGAATCCATCACTGTCTTCCTTCCTATTCCACCCTCACTGTATTCCCTGGACCTCCCACCACACCGCCCCTACATTTTCCCCTTATAATAATCATAATACATGGTACTTATATTTGGCCCAATCCATTAGTGTCAGGTTAAGGTTCAGGCTGTAATGAATGGATCCATTATCACAATTACTACTATTACCTCTCAGAACAGCACAGTCTTGTCTCACCTGAAGCCAGATGACGTTAGCAGAGCCCCACTGGGTGATCACGCTCTCCCCCAGGGAGCTGTGTGCCCGGCCAAACCCAGGGTAGAGCACCCTTCCCCCGGGCCCGGCCGCCGCCTCTACCTGCACGCTGGCCCCCGCGTGGATCACAGCGATGTTGAAGTTCATTATAGTCCCCGGGTCTCTCTCCCGCTCCCGGGGGCGGAGCAAGAGGTGTGGGGAGGGCGTGACCGGTCCTGCCCACTCCGCCAGGGCCAATAGGAGAGAGAGGGTGGGTATGGCGACCATTGCAATAGATCAACCAACCGTGGAAGGGGGAGGGGGCGGAGGGGGGCGGGCGAAGCTGTAAAGCGCACTGAGAGAGGGTGCCTATGAGAGAGAAAGAGACAGAGCGAGAGAACGAGAGAGAGAGAAAGAGAGAGAGAAAGAGAGAGAGGAGTTTAGAAGACTTAGATGTTCTTGCAACATTCTCCCAGAATTGTAAGTTTGTTCACATCAGGAATGGCCTACACAGAGGGTGCAAAGCAAAGAGAGCGAGAGGGATGGAGAGAGAAGGGGAAGGGAGAACAAGAGGGAGAGGAGGAGAGAGAGTGTAATGGATTCTGAATCCAATCATGGGGTAATATAAGTTAGCTTTGACTGGAGCAATATTTGAACAACAACATGGTATAGAGAAGGGGAACAAACAATGGAGAGAGAGAGAGATGAGGAAAAGATGGGGTGTGGGGCAGAGGGAGAGGGAAGATGAAATAGGTGCTATTTAGGCTACAGGCTGAGAAGAAACAATATGAGCGAGAAGGGAAATAGAAAGGAGGGAGGGAGAGAGAGAGAGAGAGAGCGAGAGAGAGAGAGGGAGAGAGAGAGAGGGAGGGAGAGACAGCGAGAGAGAGAGAGAGAGAGAGAGAGAGAGAGAGAGAGAGAGAGAGAGAGAGAGAGAGAGAGAGAGAGAGAGAGAGAGAGAGAGAGAGAGAGAGAGAGAGACTGGGAAGGAGGGAGAGAGACTGGGAAGGAGGGAGAGAGACTGGGAAGGAGGGAGAGAGACTGGGAAGGAGGGAGAGAGACTGGGAAGGAGGGAGAGAGACTGGGAAGGAGGGAGAGAGGGAGGGAGAGATGGAAAGATGGAGAGTGTAAATAGCAGACAGAGACAAAGATATGGGTGGAGGTGGTTATTGTACTGCATGAATGATAACAACAATTAGGATCACTGCAAAACACCCACACACTCACGCACACGCACACACACACGCACACACACACACACACACACACACACACACACACACACACACACACACACACACACACACACACACACACACACACACACACACACACACACACACACACACACACAGAGAGAGAGAGAGAGCTATAGGGGTTAATGCAGTCTACACACAATGATATACACAAACAATCACGCAAGAAGATAGTGATTGCATGAGAGATAGCAAATCATTTTCAATTTACTTTCTGTGCCACCCTCCCTCCCTTCCCCTCTCTGTTTCAACCTCCCCTCACTTCTCTCTCTCACCCCATCACCTCCTCTCTCTCTCGCTCTCTTTCTCTCTCTCTCACTCAGTTTTCAGGTGCTAACACAATTTCTTTGATTAACAGGGCTTGCTGACATGATATTCTCTCTTTCTCCCTCCATCCTCTCCCTTCCTCTCCCTCCATTTCACAGTGCCTGTTCTTTGACCCTGACGAGTCCTTTGGAACAAATAGGGATGGTGAAAAAAAGAGGAGAGGAGGAAGGGACTGGAGGAATAAAAGACAGACAGAGAAAGAAAGAGAGAGAGACGGGTAGAAATGCCGTCTGGGTAGAAATACCGTCTGTTTAAAAAATGTAAATAGAGGGAACATGAGTGAGTGAGAGGAGGACGGTAGAGGAGAGGAAACAGGGGACTAAAGAGGGAATGAATGGGGAGAGGAGCGGAGGGATAAAATATGGGGGAGAGCAGGAAAGAGAGAAATATTGATTACCATGATGTGTATACGTGTTTGGCCTAAACAAGCACACTGCCAAACCTGAGGTCTTGACTGACAGGGTGTGTGTGTTTGTGTGTGTGTGTGTGTGTGTATACATGGCGTGCAAGCACATGTGTGTGTAAGAGAGAGATCAAATCAAATCAAATGTTATTAGTCACATGCGCTGAATACAACAATACAGTGAAATGCTCACTTAATTACTCAAGATGGCGTAGCAGTGCAGACGTGTTTTGTTCGTCCTCTCGTGTACTTTTGTATTTTTCGTCTTTTTTTGTATATATTTCAATTTTATTTTCAATCTCTTTTCCATTTTAATTCAATTATACCTTCCGGTAACCTGCCACACCCAGTGAGATACGGAACCGCTATTATTTTTTAGACCTTATAGCGAGAACCACCTAGCCATCAGACGCTAACCAGCTAATTAGCTACAAGCTATTTAGTCATTGTTCACCACTGCTAGCGGCCTTTACCTTCTGTACAGATACCAGCTCTTTTTTAGCCTGGATAATACTCGCCAGCCTACCAGTATCGGACTGTCTCTCCACTACAACGCCGGATTCCTGCCGTAATCCCTGGACCGTTACTCATGATCTTCACAGCTAGCTAGCACTCACCAAGTAACCTAGTACCGAAGCTATCCCTGAGGCCCACCTCCCGGCCTACTCAGTTGTTCACCCGCACTCCACCCAAACACGGCTAGAAGCCACTACTCCACCGGATCCTTGCCGTAAGCTCTGGACCTTGGCACCGGATCACCGCTGCTACCGAGTGGCTGTAGTGGCTAACGCCCCTGCCCCGAAGCTAGCACCAGTTAGCCGTGAGCCAGGCGCATCTCCCGGCTAGAAAACTAAATTACTACAACTACAATACCTCTTTCGCGATCTGGCTTGGATCCTTTATCGACACGGCGCACCGCCGCACCCCCACGACTGGTCTGCCGACGAATAGTCCATCCGCTGTGCCTTCAACCGGCCTCCGTTGGACATCGGAGCAGACGCTTCTACTAGCCCCGTGCTATTAACTTTAAACGCTGTGTCGCCCGCGTGCTAGCGTAGTAGCGACTACTCCGCGGCTTCCCTGTTCCATCTATTGCTTCCCCCTGGACCCTATGATCACTTGCTACATAGCTGATGCCTGCTAGACTGTCCGTTAATCACGGTACTCCATTCTGTTTATTTTTTGTTTATCTGTCGGCCCCAGCCGCAAACTCAGGCTCTGTGTGTAGTTAACCGACCCTCTCTGCCCAGTCATCGCCATTTTACCTGTTGTTATTTTAGCTGATCAGCTGTTGTCTCACCGGTGTTGTCTAGCTAGCTCTCCCAATCAACACCTGTGATTACTTTATGCCTCGCTGTATGTCTCTCTCAAATGTCAATATGCCTTGTATATTGTTGTTTAGGTTAGTTATCATTGTTTTAGTTTACAATAGATCCCCTAGTTCCACTCATCATACCTCTGATACCTCCTTTGTCCCACCTCCCACACATGCGGTGACCTCGCTCATTATAACCAGCATGTCCAGAGATACAACCTCTCTTATCATCACCCGGTGCCTGGGCTTACCTCCGCTGTACCCGCACCCCACCATAACCCTGTCTGCACATTATGCCCTGAATCTATTCTACCACGCCCAGAAATCTGCTCCTTTTCTCACGTCACCCCGCTCCTCCGCTCTCTCCACTGGCTTCCAGTTGAAGCTCGCATCCGCTACAAGACCATGGTGCTTGCCTACGGAGCTGTGAGGGGAACGGCACCTCCGTACCTTCAGGCTCTGATCAGGCCCTACACCCAAACAAGGGCACTGCGTTCATCCACCTCTGGCCTGCTCGCCTCCCTACCTCTGAGGAAGTACAGTTCCCGCTCAGCCCAGTCATAACTGTTCGCTGCTCTGGCACCCCAATGGTGGAACACACTCCCTCACGACGCCAGGTCAGCGGAGTCAATCACCACCTTCCGGAGGCACCTGAAACCCCACCTCTTTAAGGAATACCTAGGATAGGATAAAGTAATCCTTCTAACCCCCCCCCCCTTAAAAGATTTAGATGCACTATTGTAAAGTGGCTGTTCCACTGGATATCATAAAGTGAATGCACCAATTTGTAAGTCGCTCTGGATAAGAGCGTCTGCTAAATTACTTAAATGTAAATGTAAATGTTTTATTCTTTGTCCCCAACACTCTAGTTGACCAGTTTTGATAGCATTTAGCTGTACCCTCATCCTACTACTCCTCTGTTCCTCGGGTGATGTGGAGGTAAACCCAGGCCCTGCATGTCCCCAGGCACCCTCATTTGTTGACTTCTGTGATCGAAAAAGCCTTGGTTTCATGCATGTCAACATCAAAAGCCTCCTCCCTAAGTTTGTTTTGCTCACTGCTTTAGTACACTCCGCCAACCCTGATGTCCTTGCCGTGTCTGAATCCTGGCTTAGGAAGGCCACCAAAAATTCTGAGATTTCCATACCCAACTACAACATTTTCCGTCAAGATTGAACTGCCAAAGGGGAAGAAGTTGCAATCTACTGCAGAAATAGCCTGCAAAGTTCTGTCATACTTTCCAGGTCTATACCTTAAAGAGTTCGAACTTCTAATCTTAAAAATTAATCTCTCCAGAAATAAGTCTCTCACTGTTGCCGCCTGCTATCGATCCCCCTCTGCTCCTAGCTGTGCCCTGGACACCATTTGTGAATTGATTGCCCCCCCATCTAGTCTCAGAGTTGGTTCTGTTAGGTGACCTAAACTGGAATATGCTTAACACCCCGGCAGTCCTTCAATCTAAGCTAGATGCCCTCAATCTCACACAAATCATCAAGGAACCCACCAGGTACAATCCTAAATCCGTCAACATGGGCACCCTCACAGACATTATCCTGACCAACTTGCCCTCCAAATACACCTTTGCTGTTTTCAATCAGGATCTCAGCGATCCCTGCCTCATTGCCTGTATCTGCTATGGGTCCGCGGTCAAACAACCACCCCTCATCACTGTCAAACGCTCCCTAAAACACTTCTGCGAGCAATACACGCAGTCAGTCAGGAAAGCAAAGACTAGCTTTTTCAAGCAGAAATTTGCATCCTGTAGCTCTAACTCCGAAAAGTTTTGGGACACTGTAAAGTCCATGAAGAACAAGAGCACCTCCTCCCAGCTGCCCACTGCACTGAGGCTAGGTAACACGGTCACCACCGATAAATCCATGATAATCGAAATTTCAATAAGCATTACTCAACGGCTGGCCATGCCTTCCTCCTGGCTACTCCAACCCCGGACAACAGCCCCCCCCCCCCGCAGCTACTCGCCCAAGCCTCCCCAGTTTCTCCTTCACCCAAATCCAGATAGTAGATGTTCTGAAAGAGCTGCAAAACCTGGACCCGTACATATCAGCTGGGCTAGACAATCCGGACCCTCTCTTTCTAAAACTATCCGCCGCCATTGTTGCAACCCCTATTACCAGCCTGTTCAACCTCTCTTTCGTATCGTCCGTGCCCTAAAAATTGGAAAGCTGCCGCGTTCATCCCCCTCTTCAAAGGTCGGTGACACCCTAGACCCAAACTGTTACAGACATATTTCCATTCTGCCCTGCCTATCTAAATTCTCCGAAAGCCTAGTTAATAAACAGATCACTGACCAATTCGAATCCCACCGTACCTTCTCCGCTGTGCAATCCGGTTTCCGAGCCGGTGACTGGTGCACCTCAGCCATGCTCAAGGTACTAAACGATATCATAACCACCATCGATAAAAGACAGTACTGTGCAGATGTCTTCATCGACCTGGCCAAGGCTTTCGACTCTGTCAATCACCGTATTCTTATCGGCAGACTCAACAGCCTTGGTTTTTCTAATGATTGCCTCGCCTGGTTCACCAACTACTTTGCAGACAGAGTTCAGTGTGTCAAATCGGAGGGCCTGTTGTCCGGACCTCTGGCAGTCTATATGGGGGTACCACAGGGTTCAATTTTCGGGCCGACTTTTTTCTCTGTATATATCAATGATGTTGCTGTCAGGGTTGTGTGCGAAGAATGTTTGGAGTCAAACGCAGGACAAAGGTCTGAGCGAAAAAACCACAGAGTTTTTACTCAAAATATATGCACAATTCCACAAATGGAAAGAAACAGATACGAACACGTATCAAATACAACACCTAACGTACAAACAATCACGGACAAACATAAATGAAAGACAGAGGGTTAAATAGGGAACATGATGGGGGAATTGATACCAGGTGTGTACAATACAGACAAAACAAAACGAAACTGAAACATGGATCGATGGTAACTAGAAAGCCGGTGACGTCGACCGCCGAACACCACCCGAACAAGGAGAAGGGCCGACTTCGGCGGAAGTCGTGACAGTACCCCTCCCCTGACGCGCGGCTCCAGCAGCGCGACGACACCGGCCTCGGGGACGACCCGGAGGGCGAGGCGCAGGGCGATCCGGGTGGAGACGGTGAAACTCTTGTAACATGGATGGATCTAGAATGTCCTCCACCGGTACCCAGCATCTCTCCTCCGGACCGTACCCCTCCCACTCCACGAGGTACTGAAGGCCCCTCGCCCGACGTCTAGAATCCATGATGGCCCTTACGGTATACGCCGGGACCCCCTCGATGTCAAGAGGGGGCGGAGGGACCTCCCGCACCTCAGACTGCTGGAGCGGACCAGCCACCACCGGCCTGAGGAGAGACACATGGAACGAGGGATTAATACGGTAATCAGGGGGGAGTTGTAACCTATAACAAACCTCGTTCAGTCTCCTCAGGACTTTAAATGGCCCCACAAACCGCGGACCCAGCTTCCGGCAGGGCAGGTGAAGGGGTAGGTTTCGGGTCGAGAGCCAGACCCGGTCCCCCGGTGCATACACCGGGGCCTCACTGCGGTGGCGGTCGGCACTCGCCTTTTGTCTCCTGATAGCCCGTTGTAACCGCACATGGGCAGCGTTCCAAGTCTCCTCTGAGTGCCGAAACCATTCATCCACCGCAGGAGCCTCGATCTGGCTCTGATGCCATGGTACCAGGACCGGCTGGTAACCTAGCACACACTGAAACGGTGATAGGTTGGTAGAGGAGTGGCGGAGGGAGTTTTGGGCCATCTCCGCCCAGGGGATGTAAGCTGCTCCCCCGGCCGGTCCTGGCAATAGGACCTCAGAAACCTACCCACATCCTGGTTTACTCTTTCCACCTGCCCGTTACTCTCGGGGTGGAAACCTGAGGTAAGGCTGACCGAGATCCCCAGGCGTTCCATAAACGCCCTCCAGACTCTAGATGTAAATTGGGGACCCCGATCAGAAACTATATCCTCAGGCACCCCATAGTGCCGGAATACATGGGTGAACAGAGCCTCCGCAGTTTGTAGAGCCGTAGGGAGACCGGGCAAAGGAAGGAGACGGCAGGACTTAGAAAACCGATCCACAACGACCAGGATCGTGGTGTTACCCCGCGACGGGGGAAGATCCGTCACGAAATCCACCGATAGGTGTGACCATGGTCGCTGTGGAACGGGAAGGGGTTGTAATTTCCCTCTGGGCAGATGTCTAGGTGCCTTACACTGTGCACATACCGAACAGGAGGAAACATAAACCCGCACGTCCTTAGCTAAAGTGGGCCACCAGTACTTCCCAGAAAGGCAGCGCACCGTCCGACCGATACCAGGATGACCAGAGGAGGGTGACGTCTGAGCCCAACAGATCAAACGATCGCGGACATCAAACGGAACGTACATACGCCCAGCTGGACAGTCAGATGGAATGGGCTCTGAACGTGACGCCCGTTCGATGTCCGCGTCCACCTCCCATACCACCGGTGCCACCAGGCGAGAGGCTGGAATGAGGGGAGTGGGATCTGAGGACCTCTCCTCTGTATCATACAGCCGGGACAGTGCGTCTGCCTTAACGTTCTGGGAACCTGGTTTGTAGGAAAGGGTGAAATCAAAACGGGTGAAAAACATGGCCCACCTTGCCTGGCGAGGGTTCATTCTCCTCGCCGCCCGTATGTACTCCAGATTGCGGTGGTCAGTCCAAATGAGAAAAGGGTGTCTTGCCCCCTCAAGCCAATGTCTCCACGCTTTCAGAGCCATGACAACAGCCAGCAACTCCCGGTCCCCCACATCATAGTTTCGCTCCGCCGGGCTGAGCTTCTTCGAAAAGAATGCACAGGGGCGGAGTTTTAGTGGCGTACCCGAGCGCTGAGACAGCACAGCCCCTATCCCCGCCTCGGACGCGTCCACCTCAACTATGAATGCTAAGGAAGGATCAGGATGCGCCAGCACGGGAGCTGAGGTAAACAGAGCCTTCAGGTGACCAAACGCCCTGTCCGCTCCAGCTGTCCACTGCAGTCGCACCGGTCCTCCCTTCAGCAGTGAGGTAATGGGAGCCGCTACCTGACCAAAACCCCGGATAAATCTCCGGTAGTAGTTGGCAAACCCTAAAAACCGCTGCACTTCCTTTACCGTGGTTGGAGTCGGCCAATTACGCACGGCTGAAATGCGGTCATTCTCCATCTCTACCCCTGACGCAGAAAAGCGGTACCCTAGGAAGGAGATGGACTGTTGGAAGAACAGACATTTCTCAGCTTTGACGTACAGGTCATGCTCCAACAGTCGACCAAGCACCCTGCGCACTAGGGACACATGCTCGGCGCGTGTAGCGGAGTATATCAGAATGTCATCGATATACACCACTACACCCTGCCCGTGCAGGTCCCTGAAGATCTCATCCACAAAGGATTGGAAGACTGATGGAGCATTCATTAACCCGTACGGCATGACTCGGTACTCATAATGCCCAGAAGTGGTGCTAAATGCTGTCTTCCACTCATCTCCCCCCTTGATACGCACCAGGTTGTAAGCGCTCCTGAGGTCCAATTTTGTGAAGAAGCGCGCCCTGTGTAATGACTCGGTCATACTCGCTATAAGTGGTAGCGGGTAACTGTATTTCACTGTGATCTTATTTAATCCGCGATAATCAATACACGGGCGCAAACCTCCATCCTTCTTCTTCACAAAAAAGAAACTCGAGGAGACAGGTGAGATGGAAGGCCGAATGTATCCCTGTCCCAGAGATTCGGTGACATATGTCTCCATAGCCACCGTCTCCTCCTGTGACAGTGGATACACGTGACTCCTGGGAAGTTTAGCGTCTACCAAGAGATCTATCACACAATCCCCCGGTCGATGGGGTGGTAATTGAGTCGCCTTCTTCTTACAGAAGGCGAGTGCCAAATCGGCATATTCGGGAGGAATGTGCATGGTGGAAACCTGGTTTGGACTTTCCACCGTAGTAGCACCTAAGGAAACACCTACACACCTCCCTGAACACTGACAGGACCATCCCTTGAGAGCCCTCTGTTGCCACGAAATAATCGGATCATGAGAGGCCAACCAGGGAAGACCCAACACAACCGGGAACGCAGGAGAGTCAATCAGGAAGAGACAAATTCTCTCCTCGTGATCCTCCCGCGTTCTCATAGCGATGGGCACTGTGACCTCCCCAACCAGCCCCGACCCCAAAGGACGACTATCTAAGGCATGTACAGGGAAGGGAACATCAACCGGAATAATAGGGATCCCTAAGCTATGAGCCAAAGAGCGGTCAATAAAGTTCCCAGCTGCGCCTGAATCTACTAGCGCCTTATGCTGGGAATGTGGGGAAAACCCAGGAAATTCTATAGATAACCACATGAGGGCAACAGAAGGCTCTGGGTGAGTTATGTGCCTACTCACCTGAGACGACCCACCAGTGCTCCGCCTGCTACCTCGACTCCCAGGAGAAACACCCCAGCACCGGACAGCAGTGTGCCCTCTGCGTCCACAGTTGGTACATGGAGTGGTTCCCCCTCCGGTCTCCCTCCTAGAAGCCCCTCCCAACTCCATAGGGGTTGGATCCAAAAAGCTGGGTTCTGGAATGGACGGACCCCGATCTAGACGCCCGCGGGAGGCTAACAGGTTATCCAGCCGGATAGATAAATCTACCAGCTGGTCCAGGTTGAGAGTGGTGTCCCTGCAGGCTAGCTCCCTACGAACGTCCTCTCGTAGACTACACCTATAATGATCGATCAGGGCCCGCTCATTCCATCCCGCACCAGCGGCCAGAGTACGGAAGTCCAAAGCGAAATCTTGAGCGCTCCTCATCCCCTGCCTGAGATGGAACAATCGCTCTCCCGCCGCTCTCCCTTCAGGTGGATGGTCAAAGACTGCCCGGAAGCGGCGAGAGAAGTCATCATAATCATCCAGGGTAGATCCCTCTCTTCCCCAGATGGCGTTGGCCCACTCCAGGGCTTTACCAGTCAGACAGGAGATGAGAGCGCCCACCCTCTCGTGTCCTGACGGGGACGGATGAACAGATGCCAGGTATAGCTCCAGCTGTAGGAGGAAACCCTGACACCCGGCCGCTGTTCCGTCATACGCTCCCGGGAGCGAGAGCCGAATTCCACTGGTCCCGACCAGTGGAGGGATGGATGGTGGTGTAGGTAGAGGTGCGGGTGTTGGTGCTGGGTTCTGATTTACCGGGAGGCCTCCTCTCTCCCATCTGTCCATAGTCTGCAGCACGCGATCCATGGCTGTCCCTAAACTATGCAACATAGTCGCGTGCTGTTGAACCTGCTCCTCTACTGGGAGAGAAGGGCTGGCTGCGCCTGCTGACTCCATTTGAAATTGGTCCGTGATTCTGTCAGGGTTGTGTGCGAAGAATGTTTGGAGTCAAACGCAGGACAAAGGTCTGAGCGAAAAAACCACAGAGTTTTTACTCAAAATATATGCACAATTCCACAAATGGAAAGAAACAGATACGAACACGTATCAAATACAACACCTAACGTACAAACAATCACGGGCAAACATAAATGAAAGACAGAGGGTTAAATAGGGAACATGATGGGGGAATTGATACCAGGTGTGTACAATACAGACAAAACAAAACGAAACTGAAACATGGATCGATGGTAACTAGAAAGCCGGTGACGTCGACCGCCGAACACCACCCGAACAAGGAGAAGGGCCGACTTCGGCGGAAGTCGTGACAGTTGCTCTTGCTGCGGGCGATTCCCTGATCCACCTCTAATCCACAACACCATTCTGTATACTTCTGCCCCTTCCTTGGACACTGTGCTAACTAACATCCAAACGAGCTTCAATGCCATACAACACTCCTTCCGTGGCCTCCAACTGCTCTTAAACGCTAGTAAAACCAAATGCATGCTTTTCAACCGTTCGCTGCCCGCACCCGCCCGCCCGACTAGCATCACCACCCTGAACGGTTCCGACCTAGAATATGTGGACAACTATAAATACCTAGGTGTCTGGTTAGACTGTACACTCTCCTTCCAGACTAATATTAAACATCTCCAATCCAAAATCAAATCTAGAATCGGCTTTCTATTTCGCAACAAAACCTCCTTCACTCATGCCGCCAAACTTACCCTTCTAAAACTGACTATCCTACCGATCCTCGACTTTGGCGATGTCATCTACAAAATAGCTTCCAATACTCTACTCAGCAAACTGGATGCAGTCTATCACAGTGCCATCCGTTTTGTTACCAAATCACCTTATACCACGCACCCCTGCGACCTGTATGCTCTAGTCGGCTGGCCCTCGCTATAAGTCTATACTAGGTAAAGCTCCGCCTTATCTCAGTTAACTGGTCACGATAACAACACCCACCCGTAGCACACGTTCCAGCAGGTATATCTCACTGATCATCCCCAAAGCCAACACCTAATTTGGCCGCCTTTCCTTCCACGTCTCCGCTGCCAGTGACTGGAACGAATTGCAAAAATCGCTGAAGTTGGAGACTTTTATTTCCCTCACCAACTTTAAACATCAGCTATCTGAGCAGCTAACCGATCGCTGCAGCTGAACATAGTCCATCTGTAAATTGCCCACCCAATCTACCTACCTCATACTGTTTTTATTTTATTTACTTTTCTGCTCTTTTGCTCACCAGTATCTCTACTTGCACATCATCATATAATAATTTATCACTCCAGTGTTAATCTGCTAAATTGTAATTATTCGCTCCTATGGCCTATTTATTGCCTACCTCCTCATGCCTTTTGCACACACTGTATATAGACTTTCTTTTTTCTACTGTGTTATTGGCTTGTTTATTGTTTACTCCATGTGTAACTCTGTGTTGTTGTCTGTGTCACACTGCTTTGCTTTATCCTGGCCAGGTCGCAGTTGTAAATGAGAACTTGTTCTCAACTAGCTTACCTGGTTAAATAAAGGTGAAATTTAAAAAAATAAAACTTACGAGCCCCTAAGCAACAATGCAGTTTAAAAAGAATAAGAAATAAAAGTAACAATTAGTTAAAGAGCAGCAGAAAAATAACAATAGCGAGCCAAACTCAAAAAGCACAAATCGCTCAGCACTAATGAAGAGAGAGGGAGGAAGATGGAGGGAGAGAGAGATAGAGAGAGACTGTCCTAGTCAGAGAGAGAGGGAGAGAGGGTAATAGAAAAAGAGAGGAACCGTGCTGTGTGTGTGACAGAGAGAGGGATAGGGATGGGAAGAGGGATGTAGAGAGGGAGATGGAGGGAAAGAGAGAAATGCAGAAGGAGAGAGGTGGGTATACTGTAGATCACATATCACTACTTGGCCAAGACATATTCTACAGTGCTGAGCCTTTAGCCATTACTGTTAGGCCTGTCATCATATTTCATTCCACTAAGGTGTTTATGCTCTGCTCTGCTGCTATTCCTATAGCCTGCACTATTCCTCTAGTGCACCTAGTGTCCTTGCTGGTAGAGGGTACTCAATGTACTACTCTATATGTTGATTAGGTTGTTGTAGTGTACTGATAGAAAGATACACTACTGTGTAGTCTAAGTCTGCTTCACTGTAAGTTTGGTTAATATTTCACAGAGCAGCAGTAGTGTACCGTCTGTCTGGCGCCAATGCTTGTAGTTTGGGGATTTAGGACCAGGTTTCTGTTAATCACTGTAAATCTCTGTATAAATTAAATGTGTCATTTGATTATCTGTAAAGTAGCGAGCTCCATTCAGAGAAATACACCCCAGATTCCATGTTTTCTCCTAGACTACCAGCACAGTACAGTTTACAATGGGTAAACTAATTTCCTGTCTTCTCCTAGACTACAGTACAGTTTACAATGGGTAAACTAATTTCCTGTCTTCTCCTAGACTACCAGCACAGTAAAGTTTACAATGGGTAAACTAATTTCCTGTCTTCTCCTAGACTACAGTACAGTCTACAACGGGTAAACTGCTGGAGTTGAATTCCTGCCATTCACACCTCTCCAACCGCTTTCACACTGAACTGGGATGGCAGCAGGCAACATGCCAGCAGAATGCGTCATCATATCTGGTAGTGTGTTAGTGAATGGGCTTGTTGGAGGCTGGTTGGAGAACCATCATATCTGGTTGTGTGTTAGTGAATGGGCTTGTTGGAGGCTGGTTGGAGAACCATCAGATCTGGTAGTGTGTTAGTGAATGAGCTTGTTGGAGGCTGGTTGGAGAAACATCAGATCTGGTAGTGTGTTAGTGAATGGGCTTGTTGGAGGCTGGTTGGAGAACCATCACATCTGGTAGTGTGTTAGTGAATGGGCTTGTTGGAGGCTGGTTGGAGAACCATCAGATCTGGTAGTGTGTTAGTGAATGGGCTTGTTGGAGGCTGGTTGGAGAAACATCACATCTGGTAGTGTGTTAGTGAATGGGCTTGTTGGAGGCTGGTTGGAGAACCATCAGATCTGGTAGTGTGTCAGTGAATGGGCTTGTTGGAGGCTGGTTGGAGAACCATCATATCTGGTCGTGTGTTAGTGAATTGGCTTGTTGGAGGCTGGTTGGAGAACCATCAGATCTGGTAGTGTGTTAGTGAATGGGCTTGTTGGAGGCTGGTTGGAGAACAATCACATCTGGTAGTGTGTTAGTGAATGGGCTTGATGGAGGCTGGTTGGAGAACCATCAGATCTGGTAGTGTGTTAGTGAATGGGCTTGTTGGAGGCTGGTTGGAGAAACATCACATCTGGTAGTGTGTTAGTGAATGGGCTTGTTGGAGGCTGGTTGGAGAACCATCAGATCTGGTAGTGTGTCAGTGAATGGGCTTGTTGGAGGCTGGTTGGAGAACCATCATATCTGGTCGTGTGTTAGTGAATTGGCTTGTTGGAGGCTGGTTGGAGAACCATCAGATCTGGTAGTGTGTTAGTGAATGGGCTTGTTGGAGGCTGGTTGGAGAACCATCACATCTGGTAGTGTGTTAGTGAATGGGCTTGTTGGAGGCTGGTTGGAGAACCATCAGATCTGGTAGTGTGTTAGTGAATGGGCTTGTTGGAGGCTGGTTGGAGAACCATCACATCTGGTAGTGTGTTAGTGAATGGGCTTGTTGGAGGCTGGTATAAGAACTATCAGATCTGGTAGTGTGTTAGTGAATGGGCTTGTTGGAGGCTGGTTGGAGAACCATCAGATCTGGTAGTGTGCTAGTGAATGGGCTTGTTGGAGGCTGGTTGGAGAACCATCACATCTGGTAGTGTGTTAGTGAATGGGCTTGTTGGAGGCTGGTTGGAGAACCATCAGATCTGGTAGTGTGTTAGTGAATGGGCTTGTTGGAGGCTGGTTGGAGAACCATCATATCTGGTCGTGTGTTAGTGAATTGGCTTGTTGGAGGCTGGTTGGAGAACCATCAGATCTGGTAGTGTGTTAGTGAATGGGCTTGTTGGAGGCTGGTTGGAGAACCATAAGATCTGGTAGTGTGTTAGTGAATGGGCTTGTTGGAGGCTGGTTGGAGAACCATCACATCTGGTAGTGTGCTAGTGAATGGGCTTGTTGGAGGCTGGTTGGAGAACCATCAGATCTGGTAGTGTGCTAGTGAATGGGCTTGTTGGAGGCTGGTTGGAGAACCATCACATCTGGTAGTGTGTTAGTGAATGGGCTTGTTGGAGGCTGGTTGGAGAACCATCAGATCTGGTAGTGTGCTAGTGAATGGGCTTGTTGGAGGCTGGTTGGAGAACCATCAGATCTGGTAGTGTGTTAGTGAATGGGCTTGTTGGAGGCTGGTTGGAGAACCATCAGATCTGGTAGTGTGTTAGTGAATGGGCTTGTTGGAGGCTGGTTGGAGAACCATCAGATCTGGTAGTGTGTTAGTGAATGGGCTTGTTGGAGGCTGGTATGAGAACCATCAAATCTGGTAGTGTGTTAGTGAATGGGCTTGTTGGAGGCTGGTTGGAGAACCATCATATCTGGTAGTGTGTTAGTGAATGGGCTTGTTGGAGGCTGGTATGAGAACTATTAGATCTGGTAGTGTGTTAGTGAATGGGCTTGTTGGAGGCTGGTTGGAGAACCATCAGATCTGGTAGTGTGCTAGTGAATGGGCTTGTTGGAGGCTGGTTGGAGAACCATCACATCTGGTAGTGTGTTAGTGAATGGGCTTGTTGGAGGCTGGTTGGAGAACCATCACATCTGGTAGTGTGTTAGTGAATGGGCTTGTTGGAGGCTGGTTGGAGAACCATCAGATCTGGTAGTGTGCTAGTGAATGGGCTTGTTGGAGGCTGGTTGGAGAACCATCAGATCTGGTAGTGTGTTAGTGAATGGGCTTGTTGGAGGCTGGTTGGAGAACCATCATAGCTGGTCGTGTGTTAGTGAATTGGCTTGTTGGAGGCTGGTTGGAGAACCATCAGATCTGGTAGTGTGTTAGTGAATGGGCTTGTTGGAGGCTGGTTGGAGAACCATCACATCTGGTAGTGTGTTAGTGAATGGGCTTGTTGGAGGCTGGTTGGAGAACCATCACATCTGGTACTGTGTTAGTGAATGGTTTTGTGAAGCCTGGTTGGAGAACCATCAGATCTGGTAGTGTGTTAGTGAATGGGCTTGTTGGAGGCTGGTTGGAGAACCATCAGATCTGGTAGTGTGTTAGTGAATGGGCTTGTTGGAGGCTGGTTGGAGAACCGTCAGATCTGGTAGTGTGCTAGTGAATGGGCTTGTTGGAGGCTGGTTGGAGAACCATCAGATCTGGTAGTGTGTTAGTGAATGGGCTTGTTGGAGGCTGGTTGGAGAACCATCAGATCTGGTAGTGTGTTAGTGAATGGGCTTGTTGGAGGCTGGTTGTAGAACCATCAGATCTGGTAGTGTGTTAGTGAATGGGCTTGTTGGAGGCTGGTTGGAGAACCATCAGCTCTGGTAGTGTGCTAGTGAATGGGCTTGTTGGAGGCTGGTTGGAGAACCATCAGATCTGGTAGTGTGTTAGTGAATGGGCTTGTTGGAGGCTGGTTGGAGAACCATCAGATCTGGTAGTGTGTTTGTGAATGGGCTTGTTGGAGGCTGGTATGAGAACCATCAGATCTGGTAGTGTGTTAGTGAATGGGCTTGTTGGAGGCTGGTTGGAGAACCATCAGATCTGGTAGTGTGCTAGTGAATGGGCTTGTTGGAGGCTGGTTGTAGAACCATCAGATCTGGTAGTGTGTTAGTGAATGGGCTTGTTGGAGGCTGGTTGGAGAACCATCAGATCTGGTAGTGTGTTAGTGAATGGGCTGTTGGAGGCTGGTATGAGAACCATCAGATCTGGTAGTGTGTTATTGAATGGGCTTGTTGGAGGCTGGTTGGAGAACCATCAGATCTGGTAGTGTGTTAGTGAATGGGCTTGTTGGAGGCTGGTTGGAGAACCATCAGATCTGGTAGTGTGTTAGTGAATGGGCTTGTTGGAGTCTGGTTGGAGAACCATCAGATCTGGTAGTGTGTTAGTGAATGGGCTTGTTGGAGGCTGTTTGGAGAACCATCACATCTGGTAGTGTGTTAGTGAATGGGCTTGTTGGAGGCTGGTTGTAGAACCATCAGATTTGGTAGTGTGTTAGTGAATGGGCTTGTTGGAGGCTGGTTGGAGAACCATCACATCTGGTAGTGTGTTAGTGAATGGGCTTGTTGGAGGCTGGTTGGAGAACCATCACATCTGGTAGTGTGTTAGTGAATGGGCTTGTTGGAGGCTGGTTGTAGAACCATCAGATTTGGTAGTGCGTTAGTGAATGGGCTTGTTGGAGGCTGGTTGGAGAACCATCACATCTGGTAGTGTGTTAGTGAATGGGCTTGTTGGAGGCTGGTTGGAGAACCATCACATCTGGTAGGATGTTAGTGAATGGGCTTGTTGGAGGCTGGTTGGAGAACCATCAGATCTGGTAGTGTGTTAGTGAATGGGCTTTTTGGAGGCTGGTTGGAGAACCATCAGATCTGGTAGTGTGTTAGTGAATGGGCTTGTTGGAGGCTGGTTGGGGAACCATCAAATCTGGTAGTGTGTTAGTGAATGGGCTTGTTGGAGGCTGGTTGGAGAACCATCACATCTGGTAGTGTGTTAGTGAATGGGCTTGTTGGAGGCTGTTTGGAGAACCATCAGATCTGGTAGTGTGTTAGTGAATGGGCTTGTTGGAGGCTGGTTGGAGTAACATCAGATCTGGTAGTGTGTTAGTGAATGGGCTTGTTGGAGGCTGGTTGGAGAACCATCACATCTGGTAGTGTGTTAGTGAATGGGCTTGTTGGAGGCTGGTTGGAGAACCATCACATCTTGTAGTGTGTTAGTGAATGGGCTTGTTGGAGGCTGGTTGGAGAACCATCAGATCTGGTAGTGTGTTAGTGAATGGGCTTGTTGGAGGCTGGTTGGTGAACCATCAGATCTGAGAGTGTGTTAGTGAATGGGCTTGTTGGAGGCTGGTTGGAGAACCATCATATCTGGTAGTGTGTTAGTGAATGGGCTTGTTGGAGGCTGGTTGGAGAACCATCATATCTGGTAGTGTGTTAGTGAATGGGCTAATATCGCATACTGGGTATACTGCAGATCACATATCACTACTTGGCCAAGACATATTCTACAGTGCTGAGCCTTTAGCCATTACTGTTACGCCTGTCATCATATTTCTTTCCACTAAGGTGTTTATGCTCTGCTCTGCTGCTATTCCTATAGCCTGTACTATTCCTCTAGTGCACCTAGTGTCCTTGCTTGTAGAGGGTACTCAATGTACTACTCTATATGTTGATATGTTGTTACTGCAGTAATGCTATAGAATTCCATGTCTCTGTATAGCGTAGCTCAAATCCCACAGCATAGCTACAGTAGATACTGTGATGCTGCATAGTAGAAATATCCCACTGGAACCCTGTGTGCTGCAGTGAAGTACACTATATGTAGTATTGCCATCACTCTGTCATACCGAGTATCATGACCTGTTCCACAGAGCTGTAGGAGGAATGCTGATTACTTTAAGTTCCCTCTGTGTCATCATTAATAATAACACTATTTCCCATAGATTAATATAGCAGTAATGTAGCATAATATGTTGTCCTCTGAGAGTCATGCAGAGTAGGGTAATGTAATATTGCACTCCAGAGGATTAAGGGACTGAAGTATAATATTAGTTGTACTGTCCCACGAGGCAAAAACACAATGTGAATCAGTGGTCTATCAATATGACATGGTGTCATATTTCCATACTGACATTCAGCATCCAAGGATTTTTGGTTGTATTTGCAAAAACGCATTGACATACAGTCAGGTCCAAAATTATTGGCACCCTTGATAAAGATGAGAAAAAAACACTGTATAAAATAAATAAATTATTTATTTAACTAGGCAAGTCAGTTAAAATCAATTTCTTATTTACAATGACAGCCTAGGAACAGTGGGTTAACTGCCTTGTTCAGGGGCAGAACGACAGATTCTTACCTTGTCAACTCAGGGATTTGATCTAGCTACCTTTCGGTTACTGGCCCAATGCTCTAACCACTAGGCTACCTGCCGCCCCAATAAAACAAATACTGAGCCATATTGTACGCAAAAAAAAATTGAAAATTATATTATTTTATACTAGTACAACTGTCAGAGAAAGAGATTTTGTTTAAAAATAAATTATTTTCTTTCTCAAAAAGACACGGATCAAAATGATCGGCACCCCTGTTTTCAATACTTTTCTATACCTCACCTTGCGAGGATAACGGCACTGAGCCTTTTTCTAAAATGTTTTATGAGATTGGAGATCCCATTGGGAGGGATCTTAGACTATTGCTCTAGGGCTGGTAGGTACCAGGGACCTCACAATACAATATTATCATTTCTTAGGTGCCGATACGATATGTATTGTGATTCTCACGATTCTCACAATTCTGTATTGTGATTTGATGTTACAAACATATTGCTCACTATATGTCTGCTGCAGAGAGATAAGAGAGAACATGAGAAAACGAGTTTTGATCAGTCAGGGAAATAAAAGTATTTAAAACATGTTGGCTCACTATTCAAAAAGAAGATGGACAAATGCAGTAGCTATATGATGAAAAATACAGGAATTGTGGTGCAGGTACAGCCGACTAGCACTAGCTAACTCCAAAAATAAATAGATACTTGGAGGGAAATAACACTATAATATAATCAAAAAATAATATAGCGATATGTTACAAAATGTTGATTTTGTGGTCAATTAACCATTTCTTTATGGACTTTGATGTGTGCCTGGCAGAGGCAATCAGGTCTTTGGTTAAAATGTCCTGGTACAGTGTAAAGTTCATGATGCCGTTGACCTTAACAAGGGCCCCAGGACCAGTGGAAGCAAACTAGCGCCATAACATCAGATATACACCACCATATTTGAAAGTAGGTATGCAGTCCTTTGATGCCAAACCCAAATCAAATCAAATGTTATTTGTCACATGCTTGGTAAACAACAGGTGCAGACTAACAGTGAAATGCTGACTTACGGGCCTTTCCCGACAATGCAGAGAAAGAAAATAGAGAAATAATAGAAAAGTAGATATAACTAGGAATAAAGTGACTAGGCAACAGGATAGATAATAAACAGTAGCACCAGCGTATGTGATGAGCCAAAAACATTATGCAAAAAGGGTAAATGCAGCTAATCTGGGTAGCTATTTGGTTAACTATTTAACTAACTATTTAGTCTTATGGCTTGGGGTAGAAGCTGTTCAGGGTCCTGTTGGTTCCAGGTGCATCGGTACTGCTTGCCGTGCGAGAACAGTCTATGAGTTGGGTGGCTGGAGTATTTGACCATTTTTAGGGCCTTCCGCTGACACTGCCTGATATAGAGGTCCTGGATGGCAGCGAGCTCGGCCCCAGTGATGTACTGGGCTGTAAGCACTACCCTCTCTAGCGCCTTGAGGTCAGATGCCAAGCAGTTGCCATACCCAGCGATGATGCAGTCAGTCAGGATACTCTCAATGGTGCAGCTGTAGAACTTTCTGAGGATCAGAGGGCCCATGCCAAATCTTTTCAGCCTCCTGAGGGGGAAGAGGCATTGTCGTGCCCTCTTCACAACTATTTTGGTGTGTGTGGACAATGATAGATCCTTAGTGATGTGGACACAGAGGAACTTGAAGCTCTAACCCGCTCCACTACAGCCCTGTCGATGTGAATGGGGGCGTTTCCTGTAGTCCACGATCAGCTCCTTTGTCTTGGTGACATTGAGGGAGATGTTGTTGTCCTGGCACCACACTGCCTGGTCTCTGACCTCCTCCCTATAGGCTGTCTCATCGCCGTCTGTGATCAGGCCTACCACCGTTGTGTCGTCAAACTGTGCGTGGCTAAAGAGCTCTATGTTCATGTCATCCCACAAACGTAAACCCCTGGAGTCTGCTAAACGGCATTGGCACTTGGATTGGAAAAGGTGCTATGGTCAGATGACATGAAAATAGAGCTCTTTGGCCAAGCACACCAATGGTGTGAATTGAAAGAAAATAACCCCATAACTGCTGTAAACTATGTTGGTGGATCTTTGATGTTATGGGGCTATTTTGCTTCCACTGGTCCTGGGGCCCTTGTTAATTTCAACTGCATCATGAAATTTACGCAGTACCAGGACATTTTAGCCAAAAAACCTGATTGCCTCTGCCAGGAGGCTGAAACTTGTCCGCAAGTGAATCTTCCAGCAAGACAATAACCCCAAGCACACATAAAAATCTCCCCCAAAATGGTTAATTGACCACAAAATTAACATTTTGATATGGCCATCTCAGTCTCCAGACTTGAACCCCATTGAAAACCTGTGGTTTGAATTGAAGATGGCAGTCCATAAACACAGATGAAGGATATCAAGGATCTGGAAATACCCTCCCAATGTGTTCTCCAATCTCATAAAACAACGTGAGGTATTGAAAGGTATTGAAAACAGGGGCAGTGCTGTTGTTCTCACAAGGTGAAGTATTGAAAGGTATTGAAAACAGGGGCAGTGCTGTTGTCCTCACAAGGTGAAGTATTGAAAGGTATTGAAAACAGGGGCAGTGCTGTTGTCCTCACAAGGTGAAGTATTGAAAGGTATTGAAAACAGGGGCAGTGCTGTTGTCCTCACAAGGTGAAGTATTGAAAGGTATTGAAAACAGGGGCAGTGCTGTTATCCTCACAAGGTAAAGGTATTGAAACGTATTGAAAACACGGGTGAATTTTATTTTTAACCCCTATCTTTTTATATAATTTGTTTTACTTGTTCAAAAAAAATCTATTTTTCTGAGCAATTGTATTAGTATAACATAATATAATTTAAACAAGTTGTTTGAACATATAATATAGCTCAGTATTTGTATTATTTATTTTCTACAGTGTTTTTTTGTCATTTTTATCAACGGTGCCAATAATTGTACGTTCCCCTGTATGTGCAGTGCAGGTGTAGTAAAG